>NC_134860.1:9614858-9709858 GCF_049852395.1 Peromyscus maniculatus bairdii | reverse complement strand
TCACCTGACTTGTACTCAGGGTTTGCCCTTGGGGGAGCCACTGTCTGCAGTCTAAGTGGTGACTTTATGTCCACAGAAACAGACAGCCCTGAAGTGGTAAGGGAAGCTAAGAGCTTGCTTTTGAGGAGGACAGGGATAAATACCCCACCCCCCAGGGAAGTCAAGAACAACCAGGGCTCCCAATGGAGGGAGGGCATTATCTTTCAACAAAGCAGTCCCATGATCACCTACATTTCCCAACTGAGGACATGGAATGCGGAGAGGGGAAGTGGTTTTCCCACAGCTCCACAGATGTGAGAGCTCCATGCATGCCGGAGCTGCCTCTGCTCTGGGTGACCTGTGATCTTCCCTTGCAGGAGACATTGGGCAGGGTGATCGAATCGGGGCTTCCAGCCCTGCTCCTGCAATGTCTGTACCTCTTCTTTGCATTTCCCGTGGAAAAGGATGAGCTTTTAGAGAGCGACGTTCAAGGGCAGAGGATGTTTGTGCAGGTGAGTGAGCAGGGCCCCGCATCCCCATGACTTGAGCTTGCTTGCCAGGGGCCAGGCTCGTGGCTGCTCCTGAGGGAGGAGGATTTTGCCTGTCTTAGCCTTAGTTTCCAAATGCCTTGTCCTCTCCAGGCACTGTTCTTCCTGCGTCTCCATGATGCAACATCTGGGTGGCTGTAAGATGATTTTCTCCCTTGTTCTCGTCAGGGAATCCACATATCAATATCCACATTGCCCTGTGCTCTCTATGAAGAGTGGGGTCCTCCCCCAACTTTGCTTTCCTCCCTGGCCCAGTTCCCCATCCACCTGTGCTCTCAAGTTCCACCTCTTCCCTGGCATCCAGAAGCACATCTCTTTGGACCTTTTCCTCCGGTCGGAGATGCAAAACAGGAGGCAAAATTTTCAAAAATGCAGTCACACGCCACTTGAAACATCACATCTGAGAAGTGAATCACTAGGCGCTGTCTTTCATCACTGTGTGAGCATCATAGAGTACAGGTGCACAGGTCTAGACAGTCCAGGTCAGTCACCCAGTGTGACCTCTTGATACGTTCAAGAAGTATTTGTTCTACAGGAAGTTGTCTTTGTAAGTAGAAAAAGGATGCCCCTCTCCTAGCTGATGGTGTGGACAGTCCTGGCTGCAGCAGAGGGTGATCACGAACACTATTCAGTCCCTACTGCTGAGGCTTGGCTGTCAATGCTCTGGAGAAGCAGGGAGGAAGCCACCACAGGAGCGCCGCCCGTCCTAACCAGACCTCTTTGTTTTGTGCTCCTCCCAGATGTTGTTAAACATTTGCAGCGAGTCTCAGAGTCTGGAGGGACTTCTTTCAGGAAGCGAGCTTCAGTCTCTCCTGATCGCTACCACCTGTCTGCGGGAACACAGCTGCTACTTCTGGAAAGAACCTACCTTCTGTGTGCTGAGGGCTATCTCCAAGGCTCAGAGCCCTAACATCATCCAATATCTTCGAAGTAGGTTCCAGGAGACCAGGTGTGGGCTGTGGGTCACTCAAGGGGCTCCTTTAACTCAGAGCAAAGCTCCAGGGTCTTTCTGCATCCGTGCAGATGTCTGGAAAGAAGAGCTGAATGGACAACCTACCCAGTACATGACCCTACCTCCTTATATGTCTCCATTTGTGAAAATATGTATGTTCCTCCTTTTGATGCTTCCCTGGAGGAGGGAGAAAAGGGGGACACATTTGCCACATATGTGCTCCCACACAGAGAGCATGCACGGCATGCATGTTGATCACATCATTATCCTCTTGGAGATAGATGTTGGCACTGGGAAAATGGAGCTCAAGAGTGGTAGAAGATCTTGGCAAATTCTGCTTTTAAACATGGAGATGTCTGGTTCCTGCACCTTAGTGCCTGTGTTAGGGAGCGTGTTGGGGTGAAGGCTGGAGGCTGGGACCAGAGCTAGCCTATGAACTCCAGCTGTGGTACTTACCAGATCTTTAACCACAGGGATAGCCTGTTTGTCTCATCTATAAGATGGGCAGTAGGATAGTGTCCGTTGCCTTGCATTGCTATGGTTTTCAATGGGTTGAAATACATGCTGTGCCTAGACAGCACTCATGCATTGGTCTCAGCATCACATTCATCTCTTGGGTTTTATTAGAGATGAAATGTTGCTGTCTATTCTGTTAGCTGTCTCAGGGACCCTGCTTAGCATCCACTACCACTGCAGGACCCAGATAATGCTCCAGACAGGCAGGAAGACCTCTGAGGCCGCACACAGGTCCCAGGAGAGGTAGAGACCTCATCCCAATGTGATTGGTCTAGAGTAGAGAAGAAAGCCTTGTAAACCCAGCTCTAAGGAGGACATGTAGAGGCAAGCTCACACTCATTTCTGCTCACCTCCCACCCTCTGCCCAATTTTTTCTCAACTCTCCCAGATGAGCACAGCAGTCATCTTGGAACACAACACTCCTTTTCTTGGGCTGATTCCAGAGAATGGGCTCTTTGGGGACAAGCTGGGTTTCTGAGCTGCTGACATCACCTGCATGTTCGCAAATACGTGCTCTGTGGTCTGTCCTCTTTCTGTAATAAAGAACATCTGCTGGTTAGAATTGAGAAAGCCCCACCAGCCTCTTCCCGGACTGTAAACTAGCCCCTGGAGGAGGCACCATGGGGTTCAAAGCCTCCTGTGAGCTCAGCCTAGGTATATAGCTGAAGCTGAGGCATGCCTTGACATTTTGGTCTCCTTTACCCTCCCCTAGCTAGAGTCTGAGTAGCTAGGGAAAGGCTGCTGGCAGGATCGCAGGGTTTTCTGACTGTTATCCTCTGCTGCTTGAGCCAAAGCCTCAGAAAGCTCCCTTCCCTGGGGCACTATGGAGCCCTATTACAGGCCTGGGTGATTTCTGTGGGCTTGCAGGGCTGGAAGGTGCTTAGGAAGAGAGGCTGGCCTGCCAGCCACCACTACACCATCCGCTACTCTTGGGCCCTCCCTTGTCAAAGGGTCCACTTCAGGCTCTTCTGAGTCCTTACAGCTGAGAGTCTGATCCTGCATCCCCTCAGTCCCGCTTCTGTGGAACTTCCCTGCCACTTAGGAGAGCCTCCGCTCCATGCAAATGTCAGTCTGAGGGCATCCGTCTTCTGACTTCCCACCACTCCAGGTGACCAACAAAGTCGATGGCGGGCTCTTCATGAGTAGACCCCCTCCCTCTTTCCCCACAGCTCACACTTCGGCTTGAACGCCCTGTCTTCTTGAGTTTCTGAAACATTAAATGGCACCTCTTATCTAGGGACTGGAACGCTCTTACATTCTAGGAAGGAGGAGCTAAGAGGCTGCCCCACCCCTACCCCAGTGTGAGCTGCTCTCAGGGTGGCACCTCCTGCGGGAAGAACCTCTTCTTGAATCCCAGAGGCTACAGAAGACACTCTCAACTTGTTCTCACTCAAGTCTTGCTGTCCAAGCAGAAGTGGAGGGAGATGGTGGGGCCAGGGGACAGCAGCGGCACCTGTTGCTTCCTGGCTCCTCAGCAGGGCTGTGCTTCCCTCCGCAGCTGCTGACTGTGTCCGGCTCTCCGTTCAGAACCTCTCCAAGTTGGCCGACACTCTCCCTGCGCCCGAGGTGAGCGAGGCTGTGAGCCTTATTCTGACCTTCGTGAAAGACTCCTACCCTGTCTCCTCTGCGCTGCTCCTGGAGTTTGAGAACGGGGAGGGCTATCCTCTGCTCCTCAAGGTACTGTTGCGGTAAGTGGCTGGGCCTGGTGAGAGCGGGGAGAAACTTGACCAAGCTGTGGTGCTCAGAATCATCCTGCTGCTTGGGTGGAAGACAAGTAGCCAGAGTGTCTAAGTGTGTCTTACGAAATTCAAGGCTCCGAAGAGCATGACTAGAAACACCCTCTCTAGGCAGCAGTAACTCAACATGCAGATCGATGTGGGAACCACTTCTTTGGGGAATCAATGAGTGACAATGATAACCACTTCAACAAGTCGGCTGCATGACGCACATCACCTGCATGTTGCTGGCCTGACTTCCACCTCTCAGAGGCTTTCTGGGATCTGATGCAATTATCCCACCTCAGTGTTTGGAGAGCTGTGTGTGGGAACCATGCCCCATCCCTGGCTCTTCACCAATCACTGTCAGGAGCTGTTGGGTAACTTCCCAATAAAGTGGTCCTTTGGATGCTTCTGCTCCACACCATCACAAGTAGAAGGACAAGTAGTTCGGGGAGGCACCAGCTTGGGAGTGCATTTCAGTGAGTTTCATATGGCCTGCCTCCTGCTTGTTGTTTCTGAGATCAGCTCTCAAGTGAAGGACTTCTCTCCCAGACCCATGAGCTGTGGGAAAGACAGTGTGCATCTGGGGCTGGACCGACTTCTCCACTCCGGCTTACTGTGTTGGATTCAGGGTGTGGGTGCCTATGCATTAGCAAGAGCAAAAGTTGGGAATAAAAGAAACCCCTTTGTGGCACGAACCCTTCCACTGAGGTTGGGAAAGCTGCTTCAGGCAAAGCTGGCCATACTCCTTTGGGCTCTGCTTGGTTTCTCCTCAGTGGAGTGGACCTTAGCAGTGTCTTCTACAGGCTTCATGACAGAACCGTGCTTCAAATGTACTGGAGATGATATGGAGAGGCTGAAGGCCCTCAGGGTAGTCTTCATCTCTACAATTTTTTTTTCAATAAAGAAACCATTCTTCAAAACACTGCTAAGAACAAGTGGTTCTTTGGGTGTGCCACAGTAAGCAGTTTTGCCGATGGTCAGATGGCTGTGGCCATTGCGGTGCCCTGGATGGCATTTTCTACATGTTTCTTCTGTTCACTGGATGGGCAGCTTTTCCTAGGCTTCTTCACAGAAGACAGAAGGGGAACCAATGTGGAGAAGCAGCTGCTCGGCTCACACCTTCCCTTCCTGCCTTCCCAGGAGCCATGTTTCATTTGTTCCTGATCTGGAGAGGGTAGAGCTGGACAGAGACTCTGGGGACCCTGCCCATGAGCAGAGCAAGGCGCCACTTGACCATCACCATATACACACGGAAGCAATCATCCACAGGCTAGGCATGAGTTACAGAAACCCACATCTTTCCCATGCTGTCTGGGTCTTCCGTTCTGGGGGTGTTCTCTGTTCTGTGAGCCTCTTAAGTTCATGCCTTTTGGGAGAATCCAGCCATGGAAAGCAGCCTTCCTCTAATCAGCAGTAGTGCTATTGTTAACCTCTAGCAGGTTCCTCTGTATAGCAGGCTTTACTTCCTGACAGAAAGGATGCTCTGAGGAGATCCCGTGGATGTCCTCAACAAAGGATCCTATGGAACCTGACACATACATGTTTCCTCCTATACATGCATATATACTGATAATCAAGTTGGATTTGTAAACCAGGCATAGTAAGAATCTAACAACAATAGTTAATAGCAAAATACAATATCTATAGCTATACTATAACAAATTAATTTAAAGTATGCAATTTTTATTTCTAGAATTCTTAGTTGATGTGTGTGTGTGTATGCATGCATGAGCTTTTAAAGTTTATTTTATTTTATTTAGATAAGGTCTCATATAACTCAGGCTGGTCTCTATCTATACTACCAAGGATGAACTTGAATTTCTGATCCTCCTGCCTCCACCATCTGAATTCTAGGATTATAGGCATACATACAACTACTGGTCTTATGCACCACTAGGGGTCAAAACCAGGGTACTGTGAATGCTAGACAAGCACCCTATCAACTGACCTACAACCCAGTTCCAACTGATGTTCAGAGTCTGCAGCTGACTAATGGCAGTGAAGTTTTAGAGAGCAAACACTAATAAGAGGGGAGTGTCGTGGCCAGAGAGATGACTCAGTGGTTAAGAGCTCTTGCTGCTCTTGTGGAGGACCTGGTTTCAGTTCCAAACACCTACATGGTGGCTTTCAACCATCAGTAACTCTGTTTCAGGGGCTCCAGTGTCCTCTTCTGGCCCCTGCAGGCACACACACACACACAATACACATACATGCATGCAGGCAAAAAACTCATACGTATAAAATAAACGTAAATAAACCTGATTGGGCTTCTCTAGGCGGAAGGCGGGAGTTTGCACGTGGAGTGATGTTTATCCAGGGCCCTCTCCTCGCCTTTGGTGCTGAATTCTCCCTGGCTAGAGACCTTCTGGTCTTTCTGAGGAGCACTGTCTGCAGATGTGGCTGCTCCATCCAGGAAGTCCCAGGAGCTGACCCTGTCTGTCCTGCAGGTATGACGGGCTGACCCAGGGTGAAGAGGAACCCAGTCTGGAGGAGCTCGTGGAGCTGGTGATGTGGCTGAGCACCTGTGGGAGGTCAGAACTGAAGGTGTTTGACAGTGTCACTTATCCTCAGCTCGAAGGCTTCAAGTTCCATCACGAGGCTTCTGGTGGGTCCTCCCTGTGTCCCCAAATAACTGGAGAGTCAGTACAGTGTCCTGACAAGGCTCCACACGTCTCTGATTCATTTGCACCTGTCAGTGATGCTGCGTGGTCTGATGCATCTGTGACCTTCAGAGCCATGACCCAGACCCGTGGATATTAATATCCCCTTAATCTACTTTCCAGCTGTACAATTTCAGCTTCATACAAAGAAGTTCATTTTATGTGGCAAGTGGAGGAAATGATGCTTAACAGAGGCAAAGCCCTCACCCAGTAACAGGGGCAGTCTCTGGATTCCACTCCTATCCACGGGTGATTACCCTGTACCATTTGCCTGTATAGTGGAGACTGATGACCCTGAGTCAGCCACCCAGGCTCAGAGTCGGTGGCTTTCCTTCCCAGAATGCTGAACGAGAGCTGATGAAGCCAGTGAGCACATTGATGCTTTCTGAGCAGCAGGTGCTCTGCCCCCTACTGGGTGCTGGTGTGAACAACTAGAGTCAGCTCTACTATCCCTCTGCTGAGACCGCCATGCACACATGTCAAAGCACAGGCTGCTGGGTGGGAGGCACTGCCACATGCCTGACCTCTAGTGGGTCTGTCAGGAAAGCCTGTACAGAGGGAGGTGCTGGGGAGGGAATTTTGAAGGCTAAGTTGTGAGTTGTCTAGGATGAAAGGAAAGGGAAGAGTTTAATGGCACAGGGTAGGTACTGACGGGGGAGGAAACAGTGGCCTGGAACAGCTGGGTGGGTCTGGAGATGCAAGGAAGTTACAGGCTGTGAGGAGAGGCGAGAGCTGGTAATGTTGAGGGTACCAGCAGGGCGAAGGGCGTTGGGTAGGGCTAAGCAGACAGAGCAGGCCAGAGATGGCTGGCAGGGGAGAGCCTCGGAGGTTCAGGAAATCCAAGGCAGAAAGGGGCTTCGGACCCGGTGTCCTTGGGGGAGAGAGTGGGTGGGAGAAAGGGCCAAGCGAGTAAGGAAGGTACATCTCATTTGTCTAGAAGCAAACCTGACCCCACATGGTCATCTCCAGCGTCACTGGATTCTAGTCGATTGAAACCAAATCTCTGGGCCCAGCTTTGTGCAGTGAAATACAATGTGGACCCATCATCTACCTTTGTAGCTTGAGTTTTTTCGCCTTGCCCACAGTCAGGACAAATCTCTGTCACCCGCCAGTCCCACAGCCGCTCAGACCCAACCAAATAAACACAGACACTTATATTGCTTGCAAACTGCATGGCCATGGCAGGCTTCCTGCTAACTGTCCTTATCTTGCTAACGGTGCTTTTATCTTAAATTGATCCATTTCCATACATCTATACCTTGCCATGTGGCTGGTGGCTTACTGGCGTCTTCACATGCTGCTGGTCATGGCGGCGGCTGCAGCCTCTCTGGTCATTGCGGCGGCTGCAGCGTCTCCTTCTGCCTTTCTGTCCTTTTATATCTCCTCTCTGTTAGTCCCACCTATCTTTCCTGCCTAGCCACGGCTGATCAGGTTTTATTTATTAACCAATCAGAGCAACTTGACATACAGACCATCCCCCAGCACAGCCAAGTGCAGACTATCTCAAACACCTGCACTCAGGCCCATGGTCCTAATCATCCTCTATACGGACCTGCTGGGTAACGCCACAAAGAACCTGAGAATGGCTCCCACAGGACATACAGAACATCCCACAGCATACCTTTGATTTTCTAGAAGAAGAAACTGGTTGAATTACTTCTGATCACATATTTTATCTACCTCAATAGACCCCAAATGCTGTACCTTAATGTGCAGCCGAAGGCAGGGTAGTAATGAGACCTTGTCTCCTTTCTTCCCATGCTGCCCCTTGGGGACCCTGTGTGTCTGACCAGCGCGGGCACCTGTTGGTTCAGAGCGGCCATAGATGGAGTTAGCACAGCTGTCTCTGAAATGCTGATGCGGCCCTTTTCCCACCACAGGCTGGAGTTAGTAGATTTCCAAGATGTGTACTCATTGGAACTGAAAAAGAGAAACTTCAACTACTGTGTCCTGAGAACTCAAGCATGCATTTCTAGACAGGCAGGGGGCTAACCTGCAGAACTGTTGTCTTTTTCATCTCCAGGGGTGACTGTTAAGAATCTGCAGGCCTTCCAGGTCCTGCAGAATGTTTTCCACAGAGCCAGCGACTCGGTCCTTTGCACCAAAGTGCTTTTGGCCATCAAGACCATGTGGGCCTGGAACCCTCGGAATTTTTTCCTGCTGGAGTGGACCCTGCAGCCCATCTCACAGTTTGTAGAGATCGTGCCCCTGAAGCCAACCCCAGTGCAGGAGCACTTTTTCCAGCTGCTGGAGACTCTGGTGTTCAAGCTTCTCTACGTGCCCCATGAGATCCTGGCTAAAGTGCAGCATCTGATCAAGGAGAGCCCTGAGCTGTCTTGCACCCTTGTAGCCTTGCGGAGCATCCTCAGGATCACGGCCAGTGACCGGCTTTTCACAGACATCTTCCGGGATTCAGGACTGCTAGGCCTGCTGCTGGCCCAGCTCCGGAAACAGGCCAAGATCATGAGGAAGTCAGGTGGGCAAATGCGCTGACGTCATTGTTAGCCAGGCTGGGTCTGCCGATCGGCCCACCCTACGGTGTGGGAGAGAATGTGAGCACGTGCATCACATGGTGATGGATAGAGAAAGGAGCTCTGGCACCTATAGCTTCACACAGAACAGGCAGTCTCCAAGTCTCCCCCCGCCCTGACACCCCCAGAGCTGAGAGGGATGGACACAACTTTAAGTGAACTCCTGAAACTGACTCAGGGAATTCACAGTTGCTCCTTGCTTGGCATGTGGGTGAAAACCACCCGAGAGTCTGAACTTCAGTAAAGCAAAAGGGGACTGGAGTCCTGAGGGGACTTAGAAGAGAGGAGCCCTTCTAAGGTCTGCTGGGGTATGGCCTTGTGGTCTCCCACTGAGAGTGGGGTTCCGGAGCCTGGCTGACCCAGCATGTCTCTCAGACCTGTTGCATTCCCCGTCCTGGAGACACTTTATATGGGTCTTTGCAATCCTCACCTCTGGCCATTTTCAAATAGGAGGCTGGGTACAAAGACTCCCTTCCCTGTTCCTCTTGGTTTGCTCAAATCTGTCACCCTCGCTGCCCTGGGAAACCAGCCTGGAGAAGGGACAGCAGGACACAGGAATCTTACCTCCTGTCGCCTTTCCCTTCCCTCTTTGCGGCTGTCTGGACAGGCCTGGGGGCTGCTCTTTGACTTTAGTCGACAGACATTGCTACTCTGCCTGTTTTCTGCTTCTTGGGAGGGAGGAGGCTGAGGGAGACCGTGTGAACGTGGGAGCAGGTCGGTCTCGGCTGGAAGCATGGCCGTGGGATAAGCAGGGTGATCTTTCCCTGTTACTTCATCTCTGAGACCATGTTCTCTGTAACATGACAACAGCTATCTCACAGGTCTCATAAGAGAGAAAGGAAAAGGACTCACTGTTGTATGTGGCATGTAAAAAGTATCCAGGAAATCCTGTACACTGTATCCCTATCGTTTTAGCATTTGCTCTGTAGGAGACTGAGATAGATACTTTACAAGGAGCCTAGGCACCTTCAAGAGTTCAGGAACGACCTGTGTCCTCCCCAGAATGTTTGCAAATAGGACCAGGACTTATGTGCTTCCAGAATATTTTTGAGTGTCTAGGCCTCAAGTGAGACCAAGTCTGGGAAGTGAGTGTCTGTATACTTCTATGGTGATATTTTATTTGTACTAAAATGTGATTTGTATGTTAATAAATAAAGTTGCCTGGGAGTCAGAGCTAATAGCAAGCCTTAGCAGAAGCTAGGAGGTGGTGGTGCATGCCTTTAATCCCAGCTCTTGGGAGGCAGAGCTAAGTGGATCTCTGTGTGTTCAAGGATACAGCCAACATGGAGACACACATCTTTAATCTCAATACCAACCATAGAAGACCTGGAAGTTTGTACAGACAGGCAGTGACTAGGAGGTCATGTGGTTGGGTTTACAACCAATGAGAAGGCAGAACAGAAACACTATAAAAAGACAGACACACAGGATGTAGGTCTCTTTTGGAGAGGTAGGACAGGAGCAGCAGTGAAGGGTAAGGTTTTTAGCTCTTAGCTATTGCTCTGACCTCTTGGCTTTCATCTCTGTATTGGCTCTGTGTTTCTTATTTAATAAGCCGGTTGGTTACATCTACATACTTCTTTCTCTTGCTTGGTAGTTTTGGTCTTTTTCTGTACTGTAACAAAATGTCATAGACTTGGAAATGTATAGAGAATAGAAGTTTACTTGCAGTCCAATGCTCTACCACTGAGCTGTCTTCCCAAATAGAAGTTTATTGGGTGCATAGTTCCGGAGGTTGGGAAGTCCAGTATCGTGGTGCCAGCATATGGAGAAGGCTTGTTGCTTTATTAAACTCACTAAAGAGCATTGCACAACGAGATAGAGCAATCCTTTCAGCTTATACATCCCATCTTCACAATTCCATCCAACATTAATTTCTTCCCAAAGGATGTACCTCCAAATACCATTACTGCGTGAGCTAGAAACTAGCCCCCAGCACAGGGCTTTGGGGAAAACATCCCAGCCACAGCTAACTTCCTGTCTTCAGTCCCCTCCTGCATGAAGTTATCAGCTCCCTTGCTTTCCTTGGTGTTTACAGGGAAGACGTCCACAGTCCCTGTCAGTGATCCTGTAGCACCCTAGATAGATGATGCCTCTCAACAGCTTAGCATCCACTCTTCGATCCGATCCTAGACTTACGACCATTCCCAGAGGAGTTTAGCTTTTTCTGTGAGCTAATGTTTCCAGTCTTACTTTGTATTTTTATATGTGACCTATCGATTCTTACTCACTCTGTCTCTGGTAAATAAATCCCCCTTGTTCTCATTCATTTACTTATTTTTAATTCCCCAAGTAGGAGGTAAACTTCCAGTTTGTTTTGGTAATTTCCCAGCAGTGGGAATGAGCGGTGGATGAAGAGACCCGGTTTGGGTCTGTTTCCTCTGTGGTTTAGACTCCCTGAGCTGCTGCTTAGCTCAGCCAATGAGCTGGCAGCCATCCCTTCCAGACACGAGTGGCAGGCTGTAAGGGAAGATCAGGGTGGCAGGGCTTGATTTGTCATGGAGGGCAATGCTACAACAGCCCCATCGGCCTCACCTGGGAACCTGTTAGAAACAAGAATTACCTGGTCTCATCCAAGATCTCCTAACTCACCAGCTCCGAGGATGGGGCTCAGCACAGACCTTTATATTTCCAGATTTCTGATGTGCTCAAGATGGAGAATCACTGGGCTTAGGGTTTTCAGGGCTGTGTCTTCAGGGTTGGGTGGTATGCTCCCTTCTAATGGAAGCCTTGCATTAACATCTTTTCAGGGAGGCAGGACGCCAAAGGAGAGAGGGATTTTGGACTGCACTGTGAAGACTTAGTAATATTTACTTATTCTTAAACATGGCAGGAAACAAAGAGCCCAGGCCTGGTGTGCAGGATCCAGAGCGAGAACTCACCTGCGTCATGCTGAACACTGTGGTCACACTTCTACAAGGCTCTGTCCGCAATGCAGGTAACGATAGTACCAACCTTGTCCGGTCCATCTTCAACCAAATACAAACTATGAGTGCTCAAAGGCAATATTCAAGGAATAGTCAGTACCAACATGATGGCCAATGTCCATGTGCTGGTTGATACTTAGTGGCCATCTGTAAAATACACACCATGGGTGACACTTCTTAATATTTTATAATGAAGATGATGAGCAAAGATGCTTAATGTAGCATTTTCTAAATTAATGTGGTCATAAAAAACTTATTTCACTTCTTTTTAAGCAAAATGCATTGGTACCCTACTTTATTGAATAGAGATGCTTTTTAAAAAATAAACCACAGTGTAAAACACTGAGCAAATTAATTTTTTAAAGAAATATAATTTGAGACAGGTGGTGGTGGTGCATGGCTTTAATCCCAGCACTGGGACTCAGAGGTAGGTGGATCCCTGTGAGTTCAAGGCCAGCTGATCTACAGAATGAGTTCTAGGACAGCCAGGGTGTAATAAATCTTTTTTGTTGGCCCACCAGCTCCCCAATAATGGCACAGAGACTTCTTATTAGCTATGAAAGCTTGGTCTTAGTTTAGGCTCGTTCCCATGGCTTGTTCCATGTCTCACTGGTATTTTTCTGCATCTGGATTCATCTCCTCCTCCTCTCTCTCTCCCCAGAAATCCTGCCTATCTTCTCCTGCCTAGTTATTGGCCATAGAGCTCTTTATTAAACCAATGAAAAAGCTCCTTGGCAAAGACACATCTTCAGACTGTACAAAAAGATTATCCCACAGCACCAAGGATACATAGAGAAACTCTATCTTGAAAAAACAATCAAACAACACACACACACACACACACACACACACACACACACGCACGCACGCACGCACGCATGCACACACGCACGAACGCACAAACACATATGTTCCCCTGCCCAAAGATAAATTCAGCAATTCTATTTGTCTCTGTTTTTGTTTTGGTTGTTTTGTTTTAGTTTTCACTGATCATGTGGCTTTCATGTTTTTCTTTTAAAAAAGCTTCCTTTCTGTATATCAGTACATGACATGAAGCAGCTGTGCCGATTCCTGTCAACAGTCTTGGTGATTTAGATACCAGGGCCACTGGAGCCCTCACAGAGTGACTCCACTGGATAGCCTGTTATTTCATTCTAGAGGGAGATGTGTCCCAGAAGCACTGGTTAGAATCACATTTCTAGGGGGACTCTCAGACATTTGGTTGGTAGTAGAGCAGGTAGGTCTCAGGAAACTGGGTTTAAAAGGCCTCCCAGCATGATTTCCACTTAGAGGGAATGTGGCTGTGATTTGAATGTCCTAATTTGAAGCATTCAAATCCTCATTAAGCTCTTTGGTCAAGTCAATGCTGAGTCTTTATCCCATGAGAATGAATCTGAATGCCAGTCCTGGGCAAGAAAAGTTTGAGATTGCCTGTAAACCTGTAAACAAAAACATACCACAGTTAGATTTCATTTTCAAAGAATAATTAAAAACACTGAAAAAAGAATCCTGGCAGAAAGGATAAAGAGTTGGTGTAGGTCCTAGATTAGGGAATGAAGGTAAATCAATGGAGAGTGGACTACACAAGGATTGTATTACTTATCTCCCCTATCTTGAACTTCCTCCTATGGGAAGGTGTTGACCAAATAATTACCACTCTCTCAAAATAGAATCCTCACTGGTGAAGAATATGGTGTTTCTTCTTAATTCTCAGTACCAAAGTTTCTCTTTCCCATTAGTCCATTATGGGTGTGGATTATAAAACATAAAAGTATTTACTAGAGGGACAAAGAGAGAATAGAGTGTAATGGACTTGGGAAGTTGAAAGAAGAAGCCTTCCCCATGATGGAATTGCAGTGCCAAGGTCTGCCTTTGTCCTGTCTGTCTTGTTCCCAGTTGTCCTGAAAGATCATGGCATGGTGCCCTTTATCAAGATCTTCCTGGACGATGAGTGCTACCGAGGGGCCTCGCTCAGCATCCTGGAGCAGCTGTCAGTCATCAATGCAGAGGAGTACATGAGCATCATTGTAGGTGCCTTGTGTTCATCCACTCAGGGTGAGCTGCAGCTGAAGCTGGATCTTCTCAAAGTGAGTCAAGTCCTCCTTTGTAATTGGCTTTCTCATGTCTCTGCACCAAGTGATTCACCTTTGTGCATTGCTTCATTGTGTTGGGTAGGCAGGTAGTTGTGATAGGCAGTTTAAGCTGCTATAATAAATAAGTCTAATGTACATAGCTACCTGACACAAAAATTTCTTGAGACAAGGCCTCATGTAGCTCAGGTTGGCATCAGACTCATTATGTAGTCAAGGATTACCTTGAACTCCTGATTCTTCTGCCTCCACCTTCCAAGTGCTGGGATTCCAGTTGTGCACCCCCAAATCTGGCCTTAAATGTGTTTGTATGGAAAATCAATGAATACTTGGGATTGCAATTCAGGAACAGCTGTCACTGGGGCACTTAATTCAGGTGCAAGATAAGGGAAGACAGGCTAGAGGGAATGGCATAAGACATACTCATTCTAGCTGGAATTAGCATACTCTAACTTCTTTCCAGTTTTCTTTGGACAGACTTTTGAGCAGGACTCAATTTAGCTGCAAGGGGTGATGGGAAATGTAGTCCTTGGTCAGGCAGCAACTTCCCAGCACCACTTTATATCATGAAAGTAAGGTGTGAATCAGTGGTGGCCTGACAGATGCTCTGCTGACTCCATTTACCAGTGACCAGGTCTGGCGAGAGTGTTGGGGACACACATTAGAATGAGATAACCCTTGCTATCTGGGAGTTTAAGGAGCAATGCTCATAATACAAGAGTGCTGGTCACACCTCAGGGAAGGTGTGGGTGCTCTGGGTAGATACCTGGGGGAGAGGGGTCTCACAGAGGAGAGGGTGTGAGCTGGAAAAGACGCTCAAGAGAGCCAGAGGTGTAGGGGCAGGGATGCAAACGGACATGCATGTCTGGGTTATTACATGTGTCTAGCAGCAAGAAGCATTTATTTTTGTAATATGGCCAATAATTATCAATTGTCTTAAAGTAGTTCAAGAAATACATACTATGTTGATTTAACATCCTTTTATAATTTTTTTTGCTGTTTTTTCATTTGTTCTTTTGTGGCCTATGCCTTTTAAAAATTCTTTTTTGGGGCTGGTATGGTGGTGCATTCCTTTAATCCCAGCACTCAGGTGCAGAGGCAGATAAACCTCTATGAATTCAAGGCTGGTCTGATCTATACAGAGAGGTCAAGGCAAGCCAGAGCTATAAATACACTGAGTTTCTAAAACAAAACAAAACACAAAAACAAAACAAAACAAAATAAAATAAAAATCAACCTTTTTATTTTTAAATTTTACTTATTTCATTTTTTGTCTTTTCAGTTGTGAGCCTGAGAGCCTCTAATGGCTGAGAGGTCAACTGGTAATTTTTTAAAAATTCTCTTTGTTTTATGGTGTTTGAGGGAAGGGACATAAATGTAAATACTCCCCTGGAGAGTTAAGCAGAACTTGTTGCCTCTGTGTGTGACAAGACCCAAAAGAAACACATTCTTGTTTCCCAAACTTGTCATAGTTGGTGACTGAGGAACTTTAAGAAAAATACAAAATTTCCCTGACATAGCAACCTCGCTGGCTTACTATGGTTCTCTCTCTGCTGTCCTTTTTAACGTGGGGAGTGTGGTGTTTGGGTCTTTGTGTCTAGTTCTCTGCGGAGTCCACGACAGGCATGGAGGGGGTCATTCCTGCTGTCACATGGCCTACCCTGAACTACTAGGCGCTTAAGGCATCCCAAAAGGCTCAAGGCAGAACGACATCATGATCACAATTATGAATTTCATGGATGATAAGAACTCATCATTATTTAATTACAGGGCAGATAATGAGTGAAAGGGATTACTAATAAACAACAAAAAAAGGAAAGATAAATGTCTTGAAAGACACATGAATGCCATAATGATGTGAGCTAAGACAAAAAAATTAATGAGGGCTGGGATGAAGCTCTGGGGTAGAGGCCTTGCCCAGCAGCAGGGAGGCACTGGGATCCAGCAGCTAGCACAGAGAAGGGCAAAAGCTTCACTGAAATGTATTGCTGAGAAAACCTGAGGTTGGTATGGGCTGCTTCCCTCCCGTTTGAAGCAGAAGCATCCAGAGGGCTTCCAAGACTACTATCACTCAGACGGTCAGCCCAGCAACAGAGCATGGAGAGACCGCTCCCTGTTGTCCAGCTTTCATTGGCTGGATTTGTGTGTTCTGATAGGAACAGGGAAGGTAGGAACTCAGCCAGGACTTCGGTTTTTCATTGGGTGAAAACTTATTTCTGAAATGTTCATAGTGAAATCCAAACAGACCCAGAGAGAAGAGAGCTCCGCTCTGTGCTGGGAAACAGACAGGAGCTTCCATCCGATGTGGAGAAGAGTACTCTGTCTTGCTCACAGCGAGTTCATCTCGTTTACTCTGCCGCCCAGAGGCATCTTATTGGAGTGCTAGCCCCTGGATAATAGGATGGAACTTCTAGAATTAGCAATGCAAAGCCATTATGGTGTTTTACAGATTCAATATAATTTCAGAATCACAGCATCAAGAGAGTTCATAAGGAATGAGCCCTCTGTGAGCTTATTTAACAAAGTCAGAGCCCACAGGCTCTCCTCCCGCCTTCTCCTTATTCCAAGGCTCTGCTGGGTAGTTAGGAGGCCTCAGGAGCTGCCGTCGCCCTCCATGGACTAGGACTGCTACACATTGCAGTTCAGTGGGTGGTAGAGAGGGCTGGGTCCCCGGAGCCTAGTCCAGATTCGGAGTACATGAGTAGTAGCTAGTGAATGTTCCCTGGAATCTGATGTGGGATCTATGATTGTTTTTAAATCATCTGAGAACCCTTTGCAACTTCACAAACATCTATATGAAATGAGCTTTCTCTGGCTGGATTGCCATTTCAGAAGCTGAAGGCTGGCTGTGCCCAGGGGATAGGGTTTCCAGAGAGGATCAGATAGAGGATGAGCAGGACTCATCTTGGAGTGTTGGGACCCAAGGCAAGGAGGCACCCAGTGAGGCTGCCATTTCTGGAGGGCAGTCACATCCCACATATGGAGAAGGCCATGTCAAGGCAGATGCTTTCAGAATCCAGTGGCACTTCTGTACCAACACCAAAGCTGTGTGACTACACCACCGATTTTGGCAAAGGATAACAGAGTTAAAGGATAATATAAGCAAATGAATTTCCTCCCTGTGGCCAGGGGGACTGTGATTGGGTTATACACAAATTCAGATTGATTTGCTAATATACATTTAGCTGTTCAACTCAGAGCTTAATCACATTATCTCACCAGTCTTCCAGCATGACACATGGAAAATTATGAGGAATAACAAATAATAGGATGTGAAATAAATCCTGTTAGTCCTAACACAGTTAGCGCTGTGCAGCAGACATCCATTTTATAGATTTGGGCTAGAGGAATACTAACTCAGAGCCGATGACATGGTAACTGAGTTAAGAATGAGAAAATGCGCTTAAGGCTGACCTTTCTTGAAATGTGTCAACCCTGCCCTGATTACTTTGACTTCTGTTGATTCAATTTATTCCTTTCTGCAGACTTGGACCCCTATGTGATGCATTATCATGCAAAGTTGAATGACAGTAATGGAGGTCCCTCCGCCTAGGCCCCCAGCTCCTGACAAATCATTTCCCGAAGTCCCGAAATATTTATTTGCCTTTATGATAGAAATGTTTCTCTTTAGTTGCTATGAAATTAAGCCTTTGTAATTGGATTTTGGACTCTTTACTTTATGACTCTGCAAATATGAAATTAACCCCATCCCAAGAAATAATAGAGCAGTCTACATTCTAATGAGATTACCCCCATTTTAGATAATGACCTGGAATTTAATAAATCGAACAAAGCAACAATTAAGGGCAGCCATTTCTCCTCCCCCTCCCAACCAGAGGAAAGAAAGTAGCCATCTAGGTGACACCCACTGAGAGACACAGATCCTGGGGGAAGATTATTGTTGGATTGATTCTGCTTTCAAATATCTGTTCTCACCACTCTTGGAAGGATAGATGGAACTCTTCTTAGCCATGTCTGGCATACGGTTGGACTACTGGAATTTGCTTCTTCTGGGGCCAGGGACCAGTGCTCAGACAATTAACCACCATCTATTAAGTCTTCCTATTTAATCATTCCCCCTCTTTGCATTGGCTTTGGCCTGTGTCACGTGACAAATTAAAGGGCTTTCTTCTTTCCGTTTGCTTGAGGCCAACCTCCTGGTGCTCATGAGCCACGAGAAGCTCTCATGGAAATATAGACTTTTAGATGTCAGCGTTTATAAGGCTTTCTAATTAATGTCTTGGTGACTGGCTTATGTTTCCATGGCATATATCACATGACCAGGCACAAGACCAGTCTCAAATAAGGAGATTTTTACAGACTGATTTCCATGCTCAGACTGCTGTGTGGATTATCATTTAGAAGGAAGAGGCTTAAACTATTACCCACTTCATAGTTGAGTGAGTTCCCTGTTTAGTTCAAGAAATGCTTCTTAGTTGGGAGTGAGTTGCTCATGCCAATCAGGATTTCCAGAAATAATGGCAGGTAGCTGTGACCCTGTCTAAACAGACAAGGGCCTTGCCCAGTCAGTGTGTACCATGAGCTTTCACATTTCCTAAGCACTGCTCTTCTGGAGGAACCTTGCTCTGACCACATACATGCTTGTCTTGAAGGACTGGTCTGGGTCTTTGTTTTCGAGTACCCAGGTTTCCCTGTCTATTGACTTCCATCTGTCAAGCTTTGGGTATCATCCTAAGCCATGTCATTAAGTGGTGGCTCTTAGCCCAAAGTGAGAGTCTCTTTCATTTTTGCCTTGAATCATATCTCAAGCCTCCCAGCATTGATTCTGAACTGTATTCCTTTTCTTGATTCAGTACAGCATTAACCTTCTAAAAGAATAAAGTACCTCAAACCTCTCTCCATGGTCTACTACACAAAGGCCAGCTGCTATCCAAAACCATGCTGGAGATGGCGTCCTGTCTCAGATGAGCTCCAGTGCTTCCTGTCTTTGAGGTCAATGCCAGGACTGTAGGCTTTAAGTATTTCTGTAAACTTGTCCATACCTACTTCATTCCCTCCCTCCTCGCCTCCCTCTCTCTCCCCCTCTTTCTTCTCATTCTCCTTCCCATCCATGTGTGGACTATCTATTATACACCACATACTATGGGCAGTGAATGTATTTTGTAAGTGCTCTGTGAAGGTTTGATTTTAGAGAGAAGTACATTTTCCTATAGACGGCTCAGCCAATTGGAGGGTGGTAGGTTTTGTGTATACTCTGACCATTTGAGCTGCACTTCCCACACAGGGTCTAGACTGTCTGGTAGCCATGTATCTTGTTCCACGGAAGGTTTGTACTCCCTTCTGGAAATCCTCATCTTTACAGCCTGCTGCTGAATAGATTGCCTTTACTCTCTCGCTCCTCATGTGGCAGAGCCCTGCTGCTCGAATGGAGAGGGAGATAAAGGATAATAAGCTGAAGTTTTACAGTGTCACTGTGTGTCTCCTGCACATTGGAGAGATGTCACATTCCTCACATAGAGAATTAAATGCAGCTGAATTCTCTCAGGGTGAGCAAGTCTGGTGTGGTTCCTTATCAAATGGAGCCCCAGTTTGTTGGCAAGCCGAGACAACCCCCCAGCAGTTGTGTGTGTGTGTGTGTGTGTGTGTGTGTGTGTGTGTAAGAGTTTGTTCTTAGGATGGGGTGAGGACTGTGGGCAGGGGGTCAAAACTCTCAACCTTCCCAATACTGTAACCCTTTACCACAGTTCCTCATGCTGTGGTGACCCCCCAAGCATAAAATTATTTCTTTGCTACTTTATAACTTTAATTTTGCTACTGCCATGAACTATAATGCAAATATCTGATATTCGACCCCCCAGAGGGGTCTTGACCCACAGATTGAGAACCACTGTTGGGGAACTATGTTTACATAAAGATGCTAGCAGGTAGAACGCCCTGTAAAGACCACCCTTTGAGAAAAGGCACACACGGACAACCTCAAATAACAACCAAAAAGAACAGGACTGACATCCCAATGTTTAAGAACTGTCCATCTAGCTTACCTAGTTCCTGGTGTCCACGACTCACAGGGCTGAGCCTGGATGTGGCCTTGACCTGTCCGCTGGATTTCACTCATTTTTATTTGCTTCTTTCAGTCTCTACTCCGGATCCTGGAGACCCCCAAGGGCCATGCTGCGTTCCGAGTCTCCAGTGGCTTCAATGGACTGCTGTCCCTGCTTTCCGATCTGGAAGGGTCCCTCCAAGTGCCTGCGGTGCCAACATGGGGTGCTGTGTCCCCCAGGCAGACCCTGGAGCTGGTGTTGCATACCCTTTGTGTGGTGTCTGCTGCCCTGCACTTGGACCCGGTCAATGGGCACTTCTTCAGGAGCAATGGGCTCTTTGAGAAACTGGCCGAGGACCTCTGTCTGCTGGGCTGTTTTGGAGCCCCAGAGGAGGAAGGGGCCCACCAGCTCTCCTCACCGGACATGAAGGCCAGGCCCTTCGTGGATTTGCTGAGCTGTGCCTTTTCCTCCAGCTGCCCATTCCCACCCAGGGTGCAGAACTGCCTGCAGATCCTCAGCTTCCTAGACAGCATGGCCAGTGGCACCCTCCACCTCCGCACGGACCTGATGGAGCCGGCCAGTGCTGGGCAGGAGCCTTCTGTGGATGCTCAAAAGGGAGATACCAGTGGCCGCCAAGGCCAACTCAAGCAGTGGCCGGACCTGGAGGAGAGGTTAGCACTGGACTGACTGCTTCTGCTGTGGGTCACCAGTGTGTCTGGGACCAATTCCTTTCTTATACAGTTGTCCCTGTGGGTACAATGGGTAAGCAGGCCACAGTACAGACTGGGTGTGCTAGAGAGTTGTCAGACTTCTAAGTCCCTTAGAGGATTCCAAGTTCCTCATAGCAAATCTGACTTGAGTCAGCATAGGGCTGGAGGAATCTGCTGGTTTGGACAAGAGCCTGCAAGGCTTCTGGACCCCTAGAAGGCAAGAGCAGGCCTCTATGGAGACAGACTTCCTCCTCTGGGATCCTCTGTGCTCCTGGGAGTTATGGGTACTTATGTGGGGTCTTCCTGAGTGTGAGGTGACCTGGGCCTCTGTGGCCTTGTTTCCCTCCCAGAGTACTGCCTGGGGCTTGGGTGAGCTTTTCAGATTGTTGGCGCACAAACCACAGGGTCCAACCACAGGGCTCTTTCTTGTGTGTTACTTCCATTTTTTTTTCCTAGCAAAATATCCTCTCCACAGGCTCAGACTTTTGCAAAGACATTTAACTGTAGAACGTAGTTCCTCTAAAGCAAGGACTGTGAGGACCCATCCCCACCCATTCTGAATATTACTTTAAAAATTCTTTTTCAGTGTGCAAAATATATCGTAGTTTACTTATTTTTATTATTAAAAATATTTTTAGTGATGTAAATTCACTGCACACAGAATTAGGTTCTACAAAGAGCGGTTCTTTCATACATATCACGTAGGTCATCCTTTATCCCAGTCTCCTTCACCACCCTAGGGACGCTGTCCCTTGTCCCTTTCTCCATGGCCGCCTTCATTCCTCCAGTATCCGTTTTGTGTTTTACATGTCTTTAAGGAATTCTAGGACCCATGAATTAGAGAAAACACACTTTGTCTTTCTGTGTATGGCTAAGACCATAACATCGGCAGTCGATGTCCTCTTTCATTCTACACAAGCAACAAAGACAAAAGTCACATTGATACCGTGGTGACACTACAGTTTGTCCGGAGAAGGTCCCCATTTTCCAGAGGCCAGAGGGATGCGTGTTGTCTCCATATACTGAGACAATTATAAGACATCTTTGTTTCAAGGATAATTTCGTCTATTTATGGGTTTTCTGTTTCTAATCCTGCATCTTGTCTGTGGCCATACCATCCTGAACGTACCCGGTCATGTCTAATATTGCATCTCTGTGCCAACCAAGATGTTCCCAGTACATTGATTGTCACACCTGAGTTGCTGACTTTAGGAAGGATTTTACATCTGTGTTCATGAGAGCATTTGGTTTTTCTTGGCGGTTTTTACTGTTCAGTGTATGCTATCCAGGCAGGAGTTGGACTGTCATCTGTTCTCTGGTAGAGGTAGTGTAAAAACCACTTCTAGACTTGGGATTTATGCTAGGGTTCCCCACTAAGCCTCTGTGAGCCTGGTGTTTTCTTGTGAGAACAATGCTTATTGTGGAACAAATTTCTATTTATTTTGAACTTACCAAGGTAAGTTATTGCTCAAGATCACCCCCATTTCATTTACCTAAGTTTCAATTTATTGGGAAAGGCTGCTCTTTTTTTTCTTTCAAGAGGGGAGGGGCATGCATTTACTATGTTGCCCAGGCTAGCCTCAAACTTTTGGATTCAAGAGATCCCCTTACCTCAGCCTTGTGAGTAGCCAGGAATTGCGGTGTGCCAGCAGACCCTGTTGTCTTCTTAGCATTTGTCTCCTGCTGGGTTGTCCCCAGCTCACCCTGAGTGTCCAGCGTTGTGATCTCCTTGGTGCTCTCTCCTGCAGCATTCTGGCCAGAGGCTTGTTTTTAATTTGTCATTTGAACTGCTTTTGACATTTTCTGTTTCTCTTACCTGAATGTTTTATTTTCTTCTGATTTGTCATCGTTTTCTCCTTTGGGGCTCATTCTGGAATCTTTTTCTTTTCCTGGATCATTATGATTCATCACAGTCTTCTTTTAAATCCATGCATTTCTCTGTGTCCTTTTGTATTCAATAAGCTGATGTTACATTGCTATACAGCTCTGTGTTTTCCGCCTTCCATGGAATTTGTGCTGGGTGTTGCAATGTTGCAGACCAGCCCTGCTCATCCTTTGCTGTTCACTGCTACCTCCAAAGCCATCAAGGTGATAAATTTCCATAAATACTCCACATGGACCTGGAAAGAATGCACATCTTCTAATTGTTAGAACAATGTTCAATTTTTGACCATTGGATCAAATTTGTAATTGTTTTCCCATACCATTAAATGGCTAAGTCAGTTTGGGGTGTCACTTGTCAAGAAAGATACATTAAAAACCACTATAATAGAGCATATGTATCTACTAATGTTTTAATTTATTTTTGACTTGCATACAAAGTAACATGTTTCTTTATGGCGATTTCATATATAATTTACTTTTGGCTGATTCTCCTCCCCCATCTCTCTCCCCATCTCCCTGGTCCACCTCTCTCCCCAGCTCCCTGGCTCTTCTCTCTCCCCAGCTCTCTTCCCATCTCCCTAGCCCATCTCTATACCTTCTCTATACATTCTCATCCCCAACCTTCACATCTCATGTGTACCACAACTTTCCCCACCCCCTCCCTGAAACTCTCCTGCCCATCTCACAGACTTTCCTAGTTTCCTGGTCTCTACTCACACACACACACACACACACACACACACACACACACACACACACACACACACACAGTCTCAGAAGCATTTATCTTTTGAGCCTTGCTTACCATACTTAAAATATTTTCCATCCACTCATTTTCCTGAAACTTTCACTTTTCTTTATGACTGAATAGAATTCCATTGTGCACATGTATCATGTCATTTTCCATTCATCTGTTGGTGGAAGTCTAGACTGCTGTAATTTCCTTGCTGTGGTGAATAAAGCAACAGTAAACATGGATGTGGTAGCATCTCTGTGGCAGGACAAAGTCCTTTGGGAATATGCATAAGAGTGTTATAGCTTAGTTTTAGGATAGTTCTATTGGTTGTGTTTTGAGAAGACTCTGAATCGATTTCCATAGTGGTTGTACAAGCTTGCATTCCTGCACGCAATGATTAAAAGTCCATTTCCCTTTCAATAGTTGCCAGCATTTGTTATGAGTTTTTGTTGTTGTTGTTGTTTTGTTTTTCGAGACAGGGTTTCTTTGTGTAGCTTTGTGCCTTTCCTGGATCTTACTCTGTAGACCAGGCTGGCCTCGAACTCACAAAGATCCGCCTGTCTCTGCCTCCTGAGTGCTGGGGTTAAAGGCATGTGCCACCACTGCCCGTCTAGATGGAATCTTATAAAAGTTTTAATTTGCATTCCTTTAAAAGTTAAGGATGTTGAACACTTGAAAAGTTTGCTTACTGGCACTTTGTGCTTCTCCTTTTGAGAACTGTCTTTTCATCAGCTCATTTTATTGACTGGAAGTTTTGTTTCTTTATTTTTGAATTTTTACATTTCTTCATGTCTCCTGGTTACCAACCTCTGTCCAAATCATCTGGTAAAGACTTTCCTCCTGTTCTGTAGACTGCCATCTTTTCACTTCAATGACAGTCCCCTTTGCCATAGGGAAGTTCTTTAGTTAATAATCTCATTTGCCAGTTTTTGAAACTATTTCCTGTGCTACTAGAGTCCTGCTCAGAAAGTCTTGCCTGGACCTAGAGCATCTTTTCCTTTAGCAGTTTCATGTTTCAGGTCTTAAATTAAGACATTTAATTTTGAATTGATTGTTTTACAGGGTGAGTGATGTGGACGTAAGTTCATTCTCAGTCTTGTGAATATCCAGTATAAAATACAAAGAGGAAACTGGATATTTTGTTGTTTTGTATCTGACCTATTTTTCTTTGTATCTGAATAGCTGTGTTTTTTAATTTAATGTTTTCCATCTATTAGTATTTAGTGTATACCCTCTATGCTTAGTATTTTAGTGATTGCCTGAAGTAACTTAACAGGCCTTCTCAGTGTTTAAATCTTCATCACCTTTTGTATTATACAGAAAGAACCATAGAGATCTTAGCACTGCTGTACTGACTTGTACATTAGTGTTGATCTGTAGTTTATTTTCACTTTATTTCAGGTAACCTCTCAAATCTGTTGTCTATTGTTTTATTCAAAGTTTATTTAGACTTTCTACATATTTAGACTCTACATATCAGTTAGACTCTGCATTAGACGATATACTTCCCGTTCCCATTCTTCCTAGCACCTGCACCTTTTAATGTGGTATTATTTTGTTTCCCCATAGAACATCATTGGAGCTTTCCTTTCTTTAAGGTCTAATTGGGATGAACTCTCTTAAGTTTTATTAGTCTGAAAAAAATATACTAATTTTCTCCCTAATTGATGGAAGGTGATTTTGCTTGGTATATACTTTTGGACTAACAGTTTTTTTTTTCTTGGAACACAGAAAAGGTCCCCTTAGCTATTTATTTTAATTATGGCTATTAACCATTTGCTTTTCTTTGGAAAAAAATCTTTGCCAGTAAACAGAAAAAAAATTTTCAACTTACTTTGGATTCTTTAAAGATCTGCATCTTTCCTGTTCTGTAGTTTCACTTCATGGATGTGGGTGTGGATTATTCTAAAACTTCATTCTACTTGACGTCCATTGAAATTACTATATCTGAAAATTGAGGCTTATCATCAATCCTGCATGCAATTTTATTACCCTTTTCTAACCGTTTAAAAATATGCACTGCAGCCAGGTGGTGGTGACACATGCCTCTAATCCCAGTACTCGGGAGACAGAGGCATGTGGACCTCTGAGTTTGAGGCCAGGCTGGTCTACAGAGCGAGTTCCAGGACAGCCAGGGCTACACAGAGAAACTCTGTCTCATATACACAGGACATATATGCTATACGCATCACATACCACATCCACACAACACACACACCACACTCACATCATTGCACATTACAGAAGATAATTATCGGTGGAGGAGGGCGAGGAATGTGGCTCTGGGGTCCTTTCCCCCTCCTCACCCAAGGCTTTTCTCTGGAAGTCTGTGGACAGGATTGTGATGTGACGGGATGGGGAGTGAGAAGAGTCACTGTCTGTGGCTGTTCTAGAGCATGGTGTAGGGTGTATGTGTATGTGCTTATGCATATTCTCATGTCTGGCCACACACACTGATTTGGGGTCAGAGAATTACGTGGAGTGCCGCTTTCTCAGCCGCTCTTGTATACTGAAGCAGGGTCTTTTACTTTTACACAGAGTTCATTTGTCAGCTTATTCAGGGATCCCCTGTCTCTGCCTCCTGAGTGCTGTGATTGTAGGCGGGCAACATGGGGTCTGGGGATTCGAACTGCAGTCCACACTTACATGGGCTGCAAGCGCTTCACTCACGGAGCCCTCACCCCAGGCCCGGGTTATACATTGAACATCAGTTTAGGAAATGCCAGTGATTGACGTGAGTGTGATGGCTGAGCTGGGTGATGTTCCATCCGGAAGCCTCTGGTGGTTACCTGGCCCCCAGCTTTATCTGGAATCTCACAGTCATATCCCCTGCGGTGCTGCACACACCCCCTTTCCTCTACCCAGCGCCCTTCCTTCCTCACAGAGTGTCACCTGGACAATAGCTTCTTCTGTCTCATATCCCCACTTGGACGTCACACCCAGGAGCTCCCTCTGGCTCCCTGGCTCTTACCACAGACCCAGTCAGGTCCTGGTGTCAATCACTTGCAGAGAGATGCTTGAGAACGCAGCTCTGAAGTTGGGGTTTAGGACTCTGATTTCATTCTTTATTCATTTTTAAGATTGATTTGTTTTTAATCATGCACATGCGTGCGTGCGTGCGTGCGTGCGTGCGTGCGTGCGTGCGTGCGTGCGTGCGTGCGTGTGTGTGTGTGTGTGTGTGTGTGTGTGTGTGAGTGCAGGTGCCTATGCATGCCAGAGGCACAGGATCCCCTTGGCTGGAGTTACAGACAGTTGTAAACTACCTGACGTGGGTGCTGGGAACTGAACTCAGGACCTCTGCAGGAGTAGCAAGCGTTCTTACCTGCTGAGCCACCTCTCTAGCTCCAGAAACCAGATTTAAAAGTCCCTATCATAGTTGGTAAGCAAAGTAGAGTTGGGAACTTCTGACCATGGGGCTGTAAGTGTCTTCTCCTGTCAAAATACCTTATATATGTTGTAGTTTTTATTAAGGTTAAATTCACAGTTATCAAGTGAACAGTCCAGGGGTATTTCATGTATTCACAGTGTCAGGTGATGACTTCCTTTATATAGGTCCCAAATATTTTCATCATCTTTAAGTTATGCCCATATACCTACCTTCCTCTTTCCTTTCCTTAACCCTAGGGCAGCCCACAGTCTGTTTTCTGTCTCTGTGATTTTACCTGTTCTGGGTATGGGCCTTTCTTTCACACAGACTAATGTTTTTGAAGTTCATTTGTGTCGTAATGGGATGCAAAGTACTTATTCCTTCTTATTGGATGAATAAATACTATGCCATTGTGTGTACACTCCAAGGTTTGGTGATCCATGGAGGTGTTAGAGCACACTTAATTTCTTTCAGTTTTTGGCCATTGTGAACAGTGTTTCTGTGACTATTTACATATTTATATTTGAGTCCATATGTTCAATCTTTTGGTGATATACTTAGGATGAAATGCTTGGTCTGATGGTGATTCTCTGTTTAACTCTGAGGACCTGCCAACTGTCTTTCCCACGGCACCTGGGATGGTTCTATATCCCTGTCAGTGGTCTATGAGGGTTCTAACTCTCTGTATGCTTGCCAGTGTTTGTGCTCCCTTGGGAGAGCACAGCCATTCTAGCGTGTACAGCGGTCACTCAAAGCAATTTTGGTTTTGATTTCCCCAATGGCTAACTATGGTGAATATCTTTTCTGGTGTTTATTGGATATCTGTGTATTCTTTGGAGAAATGTCTATTTAAGACCATGTGCTGTTTTAAGTTGGGTAGAAACCTGGGCCAGGCGGTGGTGGCACACGCCTTTAATCCCAGCACTCGGGAGGCAGAGACAGGCGGATCTTGGTGAGTTCGAGGCCAGCCTGGGCTACCAAGTGAGTTCCAGGAAAGGCGCAAAGCTACACAGAGAAACCCTGTCTCGAAAAACAAAAAAACAAACAAACAAAAAAAAAAGTTGGGTAGAAACCACAGACTTTTTTGTTGAGTTGTGTGAGTTCTTTATTTATTGCAGACATTAGATCATTATCAAATATATTATTTGTAACTATCTTCTCCCATTCTATAGGTTGTCCTTTCATGTTTTAGTGATGACTTTTGATGTAAAAAATGTTTTAACTTTTGTCAAGACCTATGTTTGTTTTTCTTGTGGTTTTGTCAACATATGCTAGCATCCATGGCCGAATCCAAGGTCATGGAGATTTACCTTGATATTTTCTTCTAAAAGTTTTATGACTTCAATTCTTATGTTGTGTCATTGATCCATTTAAATTACCTTCTGCATATGGTGTGAAGCCGAGCATAACTCCTTTCTTTCACATGTGGCCATCCAGGTATCCCAGCACAATTTGTTCTGAGTCCATCCATGATGGGGGATGGTGCCCTTGTGAAAAATAAGCTGGCCATAGGTACTCAGGTTTATGTCCGGGCCTTTAAATCTGTCTCACTGTTCTCTGTCCTCATGCTGTCCCCACATTGTTTTGATCACTACAGCTTTGCTATAAGTTCTAAACTGAGCAAGTGTGAGCTATCCACCTTGGCTCTTCTCTTGTGAACAGTGATTTTGGTGCTTAGTGTCACTTTCGGTTCCCTGTTTGGCCCTCACCATTTGGCATGATAACCAAAGACTTTCCATAAGTACTTTTGTCGTGTTGAAGAAGGGTTCTTCTGTCCCTCACATTTCCAGCCTGAAATAGGGCGGGGGTTTGTCAAACGCTTTGTGTGCAGCAGTTGAGGTGATGGTGTTCTCCCAAGTGATATATTTTATCGATGAGTTTCCTGTGCTGAGCACTCTTGCATTTTTGGATCAAGTCCTGTTCGCCCTGGTGTATAGTCCTCAGTGTACGCTATAGGATATGCCTGTGTGCTGATGCTGTGGATGGGGGTGTGCATGTATGTTCATATAGGATATTGTTCTGTAGGTTGTTTGCGGTGTTGTCTTTATGTGGCTTTGGTGTCAGGTGATAATCAGGCTCTTCGCTGGTTCCTGAATATGCCAGGCATACTCCTGCTGTGGGGCCTTTGCCATGGCAGCACCATTTGCCTAAAATAACTTGTCCCTGGGTATCTGTACCCTCCTTCACCTGTCTCCAACAAAGCTCTTGGCTCTTTCGTCCCATCTTACAGTTTTCTCAATAGCAATTGCCATTTTCTTCAAATGATACAAGTTAATTATTCATTATTATGCTCTGCTAACTTTCTTGTCTGGGTCTGGAGTTAATTTCTTTGCCTCATTCATCTGTTCATTCGATCTCCATGTGAGCACTGACACTTTTAGAAAGCAGGACTCTGCAGTATTTCTCTGGCCCTTTGGCTCACTCATCGTCTTTTGTTCCTGATATTGAGAAGCTGTGAAGTTGTGGGGGTGTTGTTAGTGGCTTGTCTTCTTAACTTTTTGTTTGTTTCATTGTTAAGTTTTATGTGTCTGAGAGGATGAGAGTTTCCATTTTCCATTTGTCTGCTTGTTTCATGTTACAGGGATCTTCCTGGTGAAGAGTCTTCACTTGGCGTTATGTTCCTCACTCCTGTTGAGGACAGGGGGTAGGGAAGGCAAATGAATGTCAGATACAAAGATTTCACAGCAGTCATGATGCTAACCTGTAGCCAAAGACACGTGTGCATTTCAGGCGTGTCTCAGAGGAGGCACAGAGATAGCTGTGCTTGGGCACAGACTGGGAAAAATGGGTGTGCAGGTTTTAGAGGTAGTGGTATCAATGATTAAGTAGTGAAGTGAGAATGGGAAAGGAGGGGGAGGAGAGAGTAAAATATGAATGAAAGATATAGTATATGGGTTAGAGGTTTGAGGAGTGAATAAAGAGGGTATGGCAGAGCGGGTGCATGGAGACAAAGAAGTCATACAAACCTGTTCTGAGAAGTTCTAAGCTATTAGGAAACAAGCAAGCAAATGTATAGATGAGTGTACAAATTTGCAAAAGGGAAAGCATAATGAAATAGAAGCTATGATGGTACCAGGCGCTATTTCTTCTTAGGCTGGTTGATGCGGCCTCTCCCTCCCCCTCCCCCTGACCCTCCTCAGTGTCAGTTCTGCTGAGGGGATTCTGCCACATATGCTAACCTTGGCTGATTCCTCATCTATGGTTCCTACCTTCAAGTGACCAATTGGTTTCTGATTTCTGGTGTTTTGAGGTTTTTCCTTTCCTTTCCTCCCCCGCCTTCTCCCTTTCTCCTTTCCTCCCTTCTTTCCTTCCTTCCTCCCTTCCTCTCTCCCTCCCTCTCTTCCTTCTGTCCTTTTCTTTTCATCCTTCATCCCTCATATTCTCTCTTTCTTTCACCCGATTTTTTTCTTTCATTGGGACACAGGCTCTGAGGACAGCTGGAAAGCCCACCAGCTTGTGTTCACCTTTGTTTTGGGGAGGTGACTTCCTCACTGTGCAGATGGTCAACGATTTTGGTCGTGACATAGGATTGTCTTAATGTGCTCCTGAATTTGGTTTGCAAGTGCTCTCGGGGGCACTTTGTATCCGTTCACATCTGGGACATTGGTCTGCAGTTTCGTTGGTGGTATTGTGCACTTTTCCAGCTTTGGTATCAGGGTCACACGGACTTCATAGAATGAGTTTGTTAGTGTCCCTCCCTCGGCTGTTTCCATGGGACACCTTGAGTACCATTAGTGTCAGCTCTTTCCTAAAAGTTTGACAGAATTAAGCTGCAAATTAGTCTGAGCTTTTCTTCTTACTTATTTTAAAAGATTTAGAAAATTACATCTATTTCTCTATTAATTAGCTAACTTATTTGGTGTGTGTCTGAGTGCATGTACATGCATGTGAGCACATGTACAACTCAGAGATCGGAGGACAACTTGTGGGAGTTGGCACTCTCCTTCTGCCAGGTAGGTTCTGGGGGTGAACCTCAGGTCTCAGTGCCTGGTGGCGGCAGTTTCCCCAACCAGCCCTGGGCTTCTCTTTGTAGGAAGCCCTTTTGTTACTTCTTCAATTTCATTGCTTATGGATCTGTTTGAGTTATTAATACATTATTCATTTAATTTCATAGTTCATGCACATTTAGAAATTCATTCATTTCTTCAGTGTTTCCAGTTCTTGGGGATGGTTAGCCGTTCTGGTTGCTTGGGTGAACTGGTTCCTTTTTCCTCGCTATTAGGTGTTTGCTGGTTGGCTGTGTTGGACATGACAAATACTTACCTGGCTTGCCTTGTACATCTACTCATCTTGGGAAATATGTTCTTTTCCTCCACCATACACATTTTCAATGGACTTGCTTCTTGTCACTCCCCTGGGGACACACAGGACCATTGGGTAAATGCTAGCTGGAAGCACTGTGAGCTTCCCAGAGGAAATGAAAATGCACAGACTTGTTTGCCAACTGGCAAGACTGAGCTGGACATACCCAAGATGGGCACCCACTGGGGGGTCTTCGAGAAGTGGGAAGGCGCGGCTTGCCTCTAATCCTCCACCTCTGCTCTTTGGGTGATTTTTGCTAGTTTTATTATTATATTTCTTCACTTGCTTTGAGTTTACATTTTTCCTTTTAAAATATAGTATCTGAAGGTGGACACTTAGGCTGCTTGATCCAAGCCCTTATTTTTTGTGTAATGCAAGCATCTCATCTCATGAATCTCTTCAAAGCAATGCTTTAGCAGCATCCCACAAATGTTTCCACGTTTGCCCTTTCCATTTCCATTTGAAGTACTTATTTTTTTCCCCTTGGGGAGCTGGGGAAAGAGCTCAGTTGTTAAAGCTCTTGCTTTGCAAGCATGAGAAAGAAAATGAGATAAAGTCATGGCACATGCTTATAATCCCAGCACCAAGGAGTTGAGACAGATATGTGTCTATGTCCCCAGAAGGAAATGTGATATTACTGACTCCATTTTACAGCTGGGCTATATTAGGCTCAGATGCATCAGTTCAAGGTCATTCATTCTTTAGGCGGTGCACAGAGAATGTGGGTCATGATCTGTTTTAGAAAAAAAGATACAGAAAACTGCACAAAAAGGGTTGAAAGGAGGTCGGGTCACATGTCCTGTTTCCCCTCTCTTTGCAGGATGGATGAGGGTGACGTCCTGATCATGCATCCTGGGATCATATGCATCATGGTGAGACTGCTGCCTCGCCTGTACCTTGACGATCACCCACAGGTATATTTGATGAACACATGTGCTTTGTCTCTGTAACCCGGCTTATCTATAGAGTGCCTTCTGGGGTGAGACTTCCTTTGTTCTAGTGTGCCATGGTTAGCAAAGCCACCCCTGGGCAGAACCTCTTGAAGGGTGGTGTCAGTGTGTCTGGGACCCTTGATTGATCTGTGACCACTTGGGACAAGTGGAGTGGAGGGGGGTGGTCTTGCTGGTAGAGATGGGACTGGTCTCACTAAGAAACAGTGGTGTCTGGTGTAGGAGTGAAAATAGCCCTAATGTGGTCCATGTTCACATTGTCCTCTGATGACTCCACTTCTTATTCTGCATCCTGTTCTCCTGGAGAACAGTGACACAGTGGGCATAAAGCTGGTGAGTAGGAGATCCAGCAGAGTGGCATGGAATGTTCTGGATAAATGGGCTACGGAGTTAGTAATAACTATGCCATAATAGTCCTGGGTCATGGGATGATACTCCACAATGACAAGTTGCATGTAGCAGTGCCTCCCTAAGCTTCCCCTGCCCATGATGGGTAGTTATCTTAGATTGTAAGTACACTTTATGATGTTGATACAGTGAAGTGGCCTAACAGGGTGTGTCCATGTTTTTAACCAGCACATGACAATATTTCTCATGACCCTGTGTGTCAACAAAGATGGGGATATGCTCCACATGGTACTGGCTGGGATGGAGCCCCAAAAGGCCTCTCCATTAATGGATTCAACATTTTGGGGTCCAACACATGTGACCAGGGGCCACTGAAGAGCTAGCTCAGCTTGGTCATCTACCTGTGTTCTTGTCTCAAGCTGTTAGTATGGTCTGGGTCTCTTCTATAGGGTCATCTGCATCTGGCCTCTACCTGTGTCTCTATGTGGATTCTCTGGAGAGCACACAGCAGCTTAGGGCTTCCAGAGGCACAAAAGCAGAGGTTTCTAGACCTTCTAGAAATTTGGGTCTGAGACAAGTCAACATTGTCTCCACAGTGTTTCATCAATTCAAGTGAAACAGTCACGGGCTCAGCTTAGCCTCGGTGCTGAGGGAAATAAATACTCCTTTATCAATGTGAGTGCCGTCATGTGTGCACAGGAAAGGGGGACTTGCTGGGGGCCAGTTTAAAGACCAGCTTCCTTAGGGATTATCCTCTTAATCAAATGCCTTGTAGCCAATGAGTTCCCTGAGGTCTGAGATCTTTCCTTCTTTACTTTAATGCCTAACACGTGCCTGTCTTAAGCATACTGGAAACTCCACACATTGGACAGTCCCTCTCTGCCAGGAGTACAATGTCAGCCATCTTCCCAGTGTTTCTTCAAAGTCAACGAGCAGTCATTTCCTGGCCCATTCTGCAAGCGCTCGAGGCTCAGGAGAGTTGTATGGTTTCCCAAGGCCTTACAGTTGGTGAGGGAGAGGATCTGAAAGACCCAACCATCGGGCATACTCAATGAGTAGGTCTCTGATCTTTGCAGTTCCCGTGAAGTGCAGGGATGTGCATTGGTATGGTGCATCTTTCCAGGGGCATCCACCTTACCAGGAGGCTGGCTTCTTCAGCTATTTTATACAATACCATGAGAATGGCTGTGTCAGTGGTCTAGGTGTCTTGGCAATCAGCTTGATGGCTGTGTTGTGCAGAAACCCACTCCAGTGACAGACAGTGAAGGGACAGCACTGACGTACAGAGGGCTGTCCTGCTGCCCCTCATCCCCACAGATGTGGCTGAACCTAGCATTCAGACGTTTGCTTGCTCTGTGATATCAAGCCCGCAAATTAAGTATGCAAACAAGAAATCCATTTGGCACGGTCCTTTTCTTCTATTCAGGTCAATAAGTAATTGAGGAGAAGTCCCGATTCATCTTCACAGTTTCTCAAATATGCAGATGAACACAGTGATGCATTTTCTCGGATATTTTCTGCAGATGCCACATCAGCAGCTATTAAAAGTTGGATAATTACAGTAATTAATTTCTGAAAGGGGGTGGGGGAGACCTCATACTAACAGATAGAATAGTAAATCAAAGGAGAAATGAAACCACACGAGAAAGTGCTGAAACCAAGCGGCTTTTAAGCTCCTGCAGACCTTGCCGCAACGGAGAGGAGAGGAGTGGGGTGTCTCAGTAGATGGCAGTGTTAGGAAGGGATGGAGAGCTGCTCCTGTTCAGCTCCTGAGGGTCTGCAGGCTGCTCCTAATGCTCAATATGCTCTTCATCTTACTCTGACCCTTCCTCCCCTTGGCTGAGAAATGGTTGGTGCCAGAGGCCACTGCTTAACTAACCTTATGGGTGTCCCATTCTGCTTTATTTCCAGTCACAGCTACATTAAATTTGTTCTGTGTGCAGTCCTCAGAAATGCCAATACTGCAGGCCACTCTTAGAAATAGGTAATACAGTTCTTTCTCTGCCTCTAGCATTTTCATCCATATTAAAAACTGAGAGGTAGAAATTCAGTCGTGTACAAGGCAAAAAAAAAAAAAATGGGATTCAACTTAGTTTCTTGGCCTCAGAAAAAACCTAATTCATTGGGAAGATGCTTTCCTTTCTCATAGTTCTCAGCAGCCTGCAAGGGTCTGACTCTGTAAGGGCATTGCTGGGGGCCATAGCTCTAAACAGTCCCAAGTGCCTCTCCATTTCCTCCAGGGCTGTGACCCTCAGTCAGTTGTCGGCAGAGGGATATTTGCTTGTGCACAGGACAGCTATAGTGCAGAGGGTGGTAGGTCAGATCCAACTTAACAGAGTTGGCTGTACCCTAGTCTGTGTTGGAGAAGCCAATGGGATGGTTTGCTTCCATGAATAACTGGAACCCCCTAGCTTGCACCTGTAGTTATTTAGGGATGAATGGTACCAGAACTCATGCTCTGGGTTTGAGGATGGAGAGGCAGAGGTCATAGGAGATACTATGACAACACTGAGCTGGCTGCAGGAGACTTCATCTCCAGGCCTTGGGGCATAGAGAGAAGTAGGGACACTGTGTGAGGCTTTAGAGAAAAGGCATGCCCACCCTCATCAGGAGAGTGGGGAGGGAGGAGGATTCAGACACAGAGAGGTGCAAAAGAAGGGGCCTATTTGGTTTTGTTCAGTTGGGTTAAATCATGTGAGTGGGGCTGGGAATGTCAGCCATGATGTCAAGAGCCTTGTATGCCAAGCTAAGAGATCTGAAGTATCTTGGGTTACCAAACATTGTGACCACCAACACTTGTTGATTGACTATGTATTCTACAAAGAATGGAGACAGCAGACTACGGTCAGGTCTCTCGTGTGCCATCCAGTCATTACAGAACCATAGGGGATGTGATCTTTGACCTCTCACTTAACAATATTATTGTCCTTATGATGGTTATGAAGGTGAATGAGTGCAAAGGCCATGGCCATCTGACAAGGGAAGAATTTAATCCAATGGGGAAGCACATCAACTTAGCATTAAGACATATTTATATGTTTTTGTGTTGGAAGAATTTAAATGAAATATAATCGTCCGGTTTTAAATGGTCCATTTAGTGAAGGAGTAAAACATAAGTCCGTGCTTTCTAAGTCAGTGTTTCTAGTGTGAACCCTTATTGTTAGACATAGAAAGTTAGGCTTTGCTTTTATATCTTGAATTTAATACTGGCCTATGGGATTTTTGATAATTCTTCACTATAACAAGCTTTGCTACATACATGTAATCTTTAAGCTTTGTCATCCACAGACCTTCATGTAGCATACTTGAACCTATCAGTTTTGTCCTCAACTTTCCTTCTTGGAAAATTCTTCACATTAGGACAAAATTCTATTTTACCACACGAGGTCCTTCCTGACATAAAAGAATTTTCCTTTAATATTTTCAACATCCTCAACTTATAACTGTTGGTATCACTGCTACTTGATGGCCCTTTTGTGTCTTAGTTTTTCCTTAAACTTTAGGATAAAAGGGCTGAGAAAGAAATCAGGGTAACATCACCATTTACAATAGCCACAAATAATATAAAATACCTTGGGGTAACTCTAACCAAACAAGTGAAAGACCTGTATGATAAGAACTTTAAGTCCCTGAAGAAAGAAAGAAATTGAAAAAGATGTCAGAAAATGAAAGGATCTCCCATGCTCATGAGTAGGTAGGATTAACATAGTAAAAATGGCAATCTTACCAAAAGCAATTTACAGATTCAATGCAATCCCCATCAAAATCCCAGCACAATTCTTCACAGACCTTGAAAAAACAATACTCAACTTCATATGGAAAAACAGAAAACCTAGAATATCTAAAACAATCCTTTGCAATAAAGTAACTTCTGGAGGCATCACCATCCCTGACTTCAAGCTCTACTGTAGAGCTATAGTAATAAAAACAGGTTGGTATTGGCATAAAAACCGACACGTGGACCAATGGAATTGAATTGAAGCTCCTGACATTAATCCACACACATGTGAACATCTGTTTTTTTGACAAAGAAGCCAAAACTGTATAATGGAAAAAAGAAATCATCTTCAACAAGTGGTGCTGGCATAATTGGATGTCAACATGTAGAAGATTGCAAATAGATCCATACCTATCACCATGCACAAAACTCAAATCCAAGTGAATCAAAGACCTCAACATAAATCCAGCTACACTTAACCTGATGGAGGAGAAAGTAGGAAGTAGCCTAGAATGCATCAGCACAGGAGACCACTTCCTAAATATAGCACCAGTAGCACAGACTCTGAGAGCAACAATTAATAAATGGGACCTCCTGAAACTGAGAAGCTTTTGTAAGACAAAAGACATAGTAAATAAGACAAAATGACAGCCTACAGAATGGGAAAAGATCTTCACCAATCTCACATCTGACAGAGGGCTGATCTCCAAAATATATAAAGAACTCAAGAAACTAGACAGCAAGATACCAAACAATTCAATTATAAAACGAGCTCTCAACAGAAGAATACCAAATGGCCAAAAGACATTTAAGCATTGATCAACACGATGTCTTAGTCATCAGGGGAATGTAAATCAAAATGACTCTGAGATACCATCTTACACCTGTCAGAATGGCTAAGATCAAAACCACTGATGACAGCTTATGTTGGAGAGGATGTGGAACAAGGGGAACTCTCCTCCACTGTTGGTGGGAGTGCAAACTTGCACAGCCATGCTGGAAATCAGTATGGCAACTTCTCAGAAAATTGAGAATCAATCTACCTCAAGACCCAATGATAACACTCTTGGGCATATACCCAAGGGATGCTCAATCATATCACAAGGACACTTGCTCAACTATGTTCATAGCAGCATTATTTGTAATAACCAGAACCTAGAAGCAACCTAAATGCCCCTCAACCGAAGAATGGGTAAAGAAAATGTGATACATATACACAATGGAGTATTACTCAACTGTAAAAAACAATGACATCATGAAATTTGCAGGCAAATGGATGGAACTAGAAAACATCATCCTGAGTGAGGCAACCCAGACTCAGAAAGACAAACATGATATGTTGTTCTCAGTTACAAGTGGTTACTAGATGTAAAGCAAAGGATAATGAGACTATAACCCATAGCCTCAGAGAAGCTAGGAAACAAGAAAGACCCTAAGAGGGATGCATGGATCACTTTTGGAAGGGGAAACAGATGAGATCTCCATGAGTAAACTGGGGATGATGGGAGGGGGGTGTGGGCAATAGAGAGGAGGAATTGAGGATATGAGGGAAGAGAATGGTCAAGCTGGGGGAGGGACAGAATGGGAGAGCAATGAAAGAGATATCTTGATAGAGGAAGACATGATGGGGCAAGGGAGAAATGTGGTGTTAGGGAAATTCCCAGGAATCCACAAGGATGACCCCAGCTTAGACTACTAGCAGTTGTGGTGAGGGTGCCTGTCCTGGCCTACCCCAGTAATCAGATAGGTGAATATCCTAACTGTCATCATAGAGCCTTCATCTAGTAACTGGTGGAAGCAGATGCAGGGATCCACAACCAAGCACTAGGCTGAGCTCTAGGAGTCCAGTCAAAGATAGGGAAGAGGGATTATATGAGCAAGACGGGGCGGGGGGGGGGGTCAAGATCATGATGGGAAAATCTACAGAGACAACTGAACCAAGCCCATAGGAACTCATGAACTTTAGACCAACAGCTGTGGAATCTGCATGAGACTGGACTAGGCCCTCTGCAGGAGGAGGAGAGACAATTGTGTAGCTGGGTCTGTTTGAGGGGCCCCTGGCAGTGTGATCAGGATCTATCCCTGGTGCATGAGCTGACTTTCTGGATCCCATTACCCATGGTAGGACACCTTACTCACCCCTGATGCAGGGGGAGGGGCTTGGTCCTGCCTCAACTGAATGGACCAGACTTTGCTGTCCCCCCCAGGTAAGGGAGAACTTACCCTGTTGGAGGAGGGGATGAGAGGTGGGCCGGGTGGGGGGGTGCTTATGGGGGTTGGTGGAGCGGGAGGAAGGATGAGAGGGGGATCTGTGGTTGGTATGTAAATTGAATAAAAACATTTTTTAAATAAAAAATTAGGAAACATTTTTAACCATAAAATAAAATCATATTCTAATGAAAACCCAGGAAGCTGTTGCAGATGCACAGGTAATGAACGTCAACAGTCCTGGAGACATATCTATTTTTTTCCTACAGAAATAATTGAATTAACTAATTGGTTAAATATTTAAAAGTCTCATAGCAAGCTTTCAGCTATTGCTTTTGCTAAAAACTGTCGACTCTTCACTTGGGTCCACAAGGTAACTTCAAACAGGACGAAAGCTAGGCACCCCTGCCTTTATTTTGTGTCTATCTCTTTTACTTTGAGCCTGACACATGCTCAGCTCTGCATAGACCTGCCAGTCACTTAAGGCCTGGCTACTGAGTTCTTTCCTCCTCCTTCAAAGTCAAAGACACAGAAATAAATGTTCCAAAGCTGCAGTCACACGGACTCCAGGAACTGTAAAGCTCTCCAAGGACAGGCCATCCTCCATGTGAAGCAGTTCTCTGCAGAATGAGATGCATCCCGGAGCAGAGCCAGCCTGCGCCAAGAAATGAGGACTCCCTTGGACTACCCCTTTGCTCCATAATGAGACAATGATCAAGCAGACCCGTCTTCACCAAGACTGCATAATTACGAATTCCTCTTTCCTCTTCGCTCAATTTTTCCACTTAAATATGAAGACCAGAACAGTACCCCAAAGATGGGCACATCATCATTGGAGCCCCTGTGTGTTTCCCTCAGAGTTTGCCACATTGGCAAATCTCCTCTCTTCATGTCCCACTATTATTCGACTCTTTAGTTGGCATATTGTGACGGGAGGCTGAACCTCACCTGTCACCCAAGATGACACTTTTGCCCTAAACTTCCTGTTTACTGTGAACTACAAGGAATTTGGGCTAATTTAACAACTTCAGTTTATAGGAGGAACACTCCTAAGTTTTTGTTTGTGTGTAAACAAGGTACAGACATAAATACTCTTGAGGACAAGTTATGCACACAGCCATACATAAAAACAGGCCACTCACTGCCCCTGAAGACATTATAGCTTTCATTTAGATGCATCACTTGTCATTTTTAATAGGCCACTGATCTGATTATTTCCCCCATAGCATTAAGCAACCCTTAATTCTAAACCTTCATTTCCAATGACTTAACAGAACCGAGCGGAAAAATTGTGTCTCTTAAGTGAAAGCAAAGAGGTCGGCCAAGGAGGCTTCATGTGTAGACTCAGGTTGGCATTCCTGTTTCAGTGGCTAGTCTGCAGAGGGAGGCATGCGTACGAAGGGGAACTCCAGATTCAGTAATGAGGGTCAGAAAGCCTGGTGTGTGGGGCTACAGGGTGGTCTGGATGAAAGCCTTTAGCAAAGCCCAGAGAGCTCCAATGGACACTACAGTCAGGTTCAGTTTCAGCCCAGGGACTGACAATTTCAGGCTGTCCTTTGCCTCCTGCTCTATCTTAGGGGATGTCATAAGATTTTTTTTCCTTCAATACTGAATTTTGTTCTGCTCTGGGATTTCTAAGGAGATGAGTTCTGAGATAAAGGCTAGGTCACAGAGGAGAGACAAGGGCTGAGAAAAGTGAGGCTCCTTAAAATTTATCATTGGTTTTGACAAAGCCTCTACAATTTTCTTAGTACTTTCCTATATTTTTTAAAAGTTTCTCTTTTAAAAAATTTTCCAATTTCTTGAGAATTAGCAATTTCATATTTTTTGCCTCCAGATGCTTTAACATTACAATTAAATCTGGCTGCCCATTTACTATCTTTATTTAGGATTTCTAGTTCCATGTGGACAAAACAATACAAAAGCAGTTTAAAATGTCAAGTGTTCCATGTTTTGTCTCAAACACTTGAAGTGTTGAATTGCCACATTCACCACACATGGCGCCTGCTGGTGTCATAGTGGTCTTTCTCCAAAAATTTCTCCCTTCTTTCAATTGCTGTTTCCCATTTTAGTGACTTTCTAACTTTTCTTTTTTTACTAGCTGGTGGGTGTGTGGATTTACTTGCTGCTGTGACAGGGAGGGGGAGTCTCCTTGGGCTCGCCTCAAGGTCAGATCCTCCCACTTGGATTATTTTACACATTTATGTGGACATGAAGGTGCCCAAGACAGTGGGGTGGGGTCTGTTATCCTGGCTGAGGCTGCTGTGTGTCCTGAGGAGTCCCACAGCACCTCCATTCCACTGGGCTGGTGGGGCCAAGCACCTCTTATCTCCAGCAACTTCATGATCAGGCACTTGGCATTTCTTTTATTCTTTTACTTTCTTTTAAAGTCTTTATGTGGGGGCTGGAGAGGTGGCTCAGCGGTTAAGAGCACTGGCTGCTCTTCCAAAGGATCTGGGTTCACTTCCCAGCACCCACATGACAGCTCACAGCTGTCTGTAACTTCTGTTCCAGGGAATCTGATGCCTTCATACAGACATACCTGCAGGCAAGACTAGAATGTAAAAAGTCTTTATGTGTATAAGCATTTTACTTGCATGCCTGGTGCCCAATGGAGGCTGCTTCCCAAATGGGAATTAGAGCTGTTAGCCATCATGTGCGTGCTAGGAATTGAACCTGAAGTGACTTCACAAATAAAAGGATATTTAGCAACCAGCTCAGAATAAACCACTGGGCAGGAAAGACTCAATGACATCCACCCACTCAGGCAACATGGATGGTTGAGTAAGAGCCTGTGCTGGGGCATGGTGCTGATCCAGATGGGTCCTTTTATGAGAATGGCTTGTCCTTGGGTCCCAATCCCATACTCCCCTGAAAAGAGTAAGAATTAGTTTATTCTGAGCTAAATATGGCTTGGAAAGATCTGGGGTTCCTCGAATGACTGTTCTACTATGAATGTGGCCACATGAACTGCTGCAGTCAGAGCACAAATACTGACATAAAGCACAGCATCTGGCAAATACATGGGTGAGGAAGGCAGGTGGGTGGGTCACAGCAAAGGAGGGACCCCCCCTATGAGTTTTAGATGCTATTTGATAACATTTGTAGCTTTTGAGTTGGTGCGAGCTAGTGGTCTGCTAACTTAAAGGTTGTTAGGTCAGGTATAGAGGTAGGCAATAAACTGACTATTGTGGGGATTCTGGGTAGCCCAAGTCAATTTTGGCCCTGGATCTGTAACATCCCAACTCCACAAACATGGATATTTTTCAGTCAATGAGCCTTGTCCAATGTTTAATATAGATATCATGCTCCCCCCCCCCCCCCCCCCCGCCCCGGGAGCTTCAGAAAGCAATGGGAGAATTAGCATTGTTGCTGAGTGCTGCATGTATATTCCCAAAGCAAGGCTTGGACCATTTGCTCCTGGCCAGGTTGCCCTTTTTGCAAGAGGCATGGCTGTAAGAAAGTATGGAGAACAATGTGCCGGCCAGATCCAGGTATCTGAGAGACTTGCCTACCTCCAGTGTGCAGCCTGAGTTAGTGCCAAGTGTGTTCTTGAGACCTGAAGGCTCTGGACAAGGCGACAGCCATGAGATGTCCTGCACACCCAATAGGACAGAGAGGAGGGACTTGAGGTTCATGTATCTGTGAACTCATTTGTGCCTAAGTTTGGAAATGGGCGTCATTTCCTGGAATTTGCCTATGTATTTCAAACACTTGAACTAATACCTAAATATCAAATTTCAAATACCCCAAATATCGACAGTGCTAATAGCTGTGGATAGCATTACAGGAGGGTGAGTGACTGAAAAGGGCTGTTTTCCCCCACAAGGAACTTGGTAAAGATCTGTTTGTTACACGACCGCAGTCAATACTCTGTTTTCTGCCTTTCCCACGAAGCCCAACCTCAAATACTTCCACTATTCTCTGATAAAAAATTTCAGTCTGTATTCAAAATCCAGGAGGCTTCTTGGGGTGATCTATTAAGCAAAGCAAGTGGACCCGATTTGACATGGAGATGAAGAGGACAGAAAGCTCAGTGAGCCTGGGTGAGGGGAGACATTAGTCAGGTGGGATTTGTGTGGCCCAAACAGTGGCTGGTCGGTCTTCTAGCTTCTTCTGCTGTCTTACTACGCCATTCCCTGTATTTTCACCTCAAGTTCAGCTCCTCAGACTAGGTGTAGGTCACAGAAATTGCAGACTGAATTTCTTGGGACCAGGGATCATGGGAATGCATAAATAAAGGCAGGTAATAGGGAACAACAGCCTCTGACCACAGGAGGTAAGTTTACCCATGTAAAGGAGTTCACATTTAACTAAGGGGAAAAATAGAAATAAAAGCAAACTGCACCTAGCAATCCAAACACTTCTATGGCCATCATTCATGCCTCTTGTGAGGTGCCGGGTTCTCTTTACAACGAATGCAGCATGCACAGTGAACCACAGGCTTCAGAAGACAGCTCGAGGTGCCCCTTGTTATGACATTATTATCAGGACCTAAGGAGATGGATGGAAGCGTTTCAGGCACCAGGGCCTCACCTGCAAAGTGGGTAAGGCTTCCCATTGAGAAGAGCAGTGGAGAGGGGACCCAGGAGGCCTTAGCCCTGTGCCCTCAGCATGTGCATGCCAGGTGTGCTCCTAACCCAGAACTTCTGACTCTCTAGTCGGGTCCGGGGAGCTGAGGTCATGGCATGTACGATTCTGCAAATGTTAACTGGAATGTAATACATTTTAGTCAAACATCAGCCAGCATATGGCTGGAGTAAGCAGGGTGTCGAGAGGAGAGGGGACAAGATGGTCCCTGCCAGCCAGCATGATGAAGCAGAGTCCACTAGACCAGAACTCAGTGGCCAAGATTAGCAAGCCTGCACCTGGGTCTAAGGCACAGTCATGGAGGGAGGGAAAGGGCAGAAGTGCTGTGAGTCTCAGTGGTTACAGGTACATTCTTCATAGTCCCAGTGGGGATGAGAACAGCACTTGAGGAATTCCACTATGGGAGGAAGGGAACCCACTGACAGGTTCTGAGCCCGGGCCTAGCCACACCTACCCAGAGGACTTGCTGAACTCAGGACCAGCTCTGAGGAGTAGGCATGTCATCAAAGGGAGAGCCACAGGGCTGCAAGCCCCTCACTCCCAAGCCTGGGGCAAGAGCCTGCCATGGGTTGTGGGGTATAGATTTGAATCGGGCCAGGCCTGGGATGAGATCTTGGAGTTGGCACAAAGTCACCGGATACTCTCTAGATGTGTGACATCTTCTAGAGCATGACTCAGAGACTTTGTGGCTTCTTGTGTCAACCGTGCCAGAAGATAGTGGGCCTCTAAGCACTTGTCAAGAGTGAGGTCCGTCCTGGCATTCCAGGCTCCCTAGATCCCTAGGACCGGTGATCCCAGGTCTTGGGGATTTGTGCCACACTAGGACTCTTTTGCAGTTGCTGAGCTGGGGCAGAATCTAACAGAAAGGACAGACCAGGCACCTTTGTGTGGTATCTGAAGACCCTCATTTTGTCACAGGCATGCCTTGTGACCTTTAGATAATGACCCCTGGGCTCATTCTCACCTCCAGCCTTTCCACATGCTGATCCTTCAAAAACAACCACACACTCCACATCTAGAGAGCTCTCGGCTCACTACTCTTCCACAGGTGATTGGTACATCAACTGATCTGGATTCTTTGTCAGCTCTCTGACTGGGGTGTACCTCTTAGCTAGAACATTCTGTGATTGCGTTTATTAGGCAGATGCTGTGCATGAGGCACAGAGACACCATGGAGATAGGGTCATAGTAAGAGACAGAGTCTCAGGCTTACAGTTTTGGGGGTCTGGAGGGTGAAGCAGGGGAGGAGAGAGGAGAGAAGAAGAGATAGTGAAAGGGGAAGCAATGGTGAATGGAGAGAAAAATTGAGAAAGGAGGAGAAAAGAGGGGAGATAAGTGGTCATGGTGTGACACTGACCACTGGAAGAACGGAGCAGCACTGGGTTGGGGAAGTCAGAAAAGATGTCTTCGGGGAGAGGACATGCAGATGCCCCCTGATGCTAAGTAGGGGGTCATTAACAGGATAGGGCCGAGGCAGACATTCTCATCTTTACTATTAGTCAGAAAGGGGCATGGCATTTTCAACAGAGGGGCATAGAATGTCCCCAGACCCAGAGCCAGGTGCATGAAACAGAAGGGAGCGAGTAGGTATATTAGTAATATTTTTCTCTTTTCTGAACCTGACATGAAGCAAATTAAGGGAGAAAGGGCTCATTTTGGCCTAGAGTGTAAGATGGCATACAGTCTATCTTGGTAGGGAAGGCGTGGTGAGGGGCGTGTAAGGTGCCTGCCATATTTCATCCATGATAAGGGAAGTAGAGAGCTGACAGGAAGTGACACCAGGCTATGAAAGCTCAGACCTCACCCAAATGACCCACTTACTGCAGTGAGGATTCACCTTCTCACAGGAATGTCCAGCCTGTGCCTCATAGGCTGCTTATGGCCATATGCTGCCAAGATAGGTAGAATGTGGCCCATCACTTACTTCAAACATAAGACTATTTGGGGATTTTTTTTTTTTTTGTAACTTGATCTTGTGGTTTGTGACCATGAACTCTGTACAGGCAACATCATAGGTTGGCTATGGCTGAGGAATCTACTGATTTTGTGGCCTTCCAAAACAGTACCATCAACTCTGTGGGAACCAAGAGTTGCAACATGGCATCTGTGAGGAACATATCATATCCAATCCACGGCAATCAGGAAGAGAAAAGCATTCTGTGAATATGAGATCCTAGGCTTCTGCTATCAGAAGTGTGGCCTTTGTACAGATGTGGTCTAGGAAGAGGAAGGTGGAACAGAGGCTCATTCATTCACAACCAGCTGGGCTCTAGTGGTCCTTTTGTGAGGTGCAGCAAGAAAGACATGGATTCTGCTGATGAGATAGGACTGATATTCTCACTTACATCCAATTTTGTCAGCTTGATGGAATCTAGAATCATCTGGAAATAGAGTCTCAGTGAAGGACTGTCTATGCCAGAAATAGCCTGTGGGTGTGTCTGGAGGGAACTGTCTTGATTATGTTAATTAAGGTGTGAAGACTGGTCCACCGTGGGTGTCTCCATTCCCTGGGCAGGGGTTCCTGGATTGAATAACAGCAGAGAGAATGAGCCGAGCACTAGCACACATGTATTTCTTCCTTCCTCTCTGCACTTGACTGTGGATCTGACCAGACCGGTTGCTTTGAGTTTCTGCTGCACGACTTCCCTGAAAAGGTGGACCGTAACCTGGAATTGTGAGCCAAAAGTCCCAAGAAAACCAAAAACAAACCCTTTCTCTCTTAAGTAGCTTTGTCAGGCTATTTTATCATAGAAACAGGAAAGAAAACCAAGATACACTTAACCCAAGATGGCAAACTCCCAAGTCTAGGATGCTGTGGGAGTATGAACATGCTATGGTGGTGGGACTATGGCAAGATGGCAAATCCATGCCATGGAAGGAAAAAAATCAATTCTAAGTGAGCAATTTGAAAAACAAACAAAACTGTAGCTGGAGTTTTCCCCAGTCCTGCTTGGCCCACAGTCAGGACAAATCTCTCTCACCCGCCAGTCTTGCAGCTGCTCAGACCCAACCAAGTAAACACACAGAGACTTATATTTCTTATAAACTGTATGGATGTGGCAGGCTTCTTGCTAACTGTTCTTTTTTTAATTTTTATTTATTTTTTTGTTTTTCGAGACAGGGTTTCTCTGTGTAGCTTTGCGCCTTTCCTGGAACTCACTTGGTAGCCCAGGCTGGCCTCGAACTCACAGAGATCCGCCTGCCTCTGCCTCCCAAGTGCTGGGATTAAAGGCGTGCGCCACCACTGCCTGGCGCTAACTGTTCTTATATCTTAAATCAACCCATTTCTATTCATTTATAAGTTACCACATGGCTCCTGGCTTACCAGTATCTTAACATCATCTACCTCTCATCATGGTGGCTGGCAGCATCTCTATGCCTCAGCCTTCCTGTTCCCAGAATTCTCTTCTCTGCTTGTCCCACCTATACTTCCTGCCTGGCTACTGGCCAATCAGCACTTTATTTTTACAGCATGATATCCACAGCACTTTCTCTTTTCTTTTTTTTTTTAAAGTAAGGTTTTAACTTTAACATGTAAAATTACATATAACAAAACAATTATCAAGCAAGAATTACAGTTACAATATTTAGTCTATTTATAATACAAACCCCCCCACAACTTATCAAGTTGCTCTTCTTAGGGCCCCCATCCCTAGCATCCTTCCTATAATCTTTAGTAACAAGAAGAGCAAACGTCATGGCAAACCTGTTACCTCCCTCCCCAAATGAGAGAACATTTCAACCAAACTGGAGTAAACGACTAATCTGAATATGAGTGAATACAAAAGCTCCTGGTCTGCCAGAATTCTGGAAGAAGCTGACTTTGGGTGTAGTGATTTTATGTCCATCAGGGCAGCAGGGTTAGTGTCGGGAAGACACTGTGGACTGGAGTGGTCAACACTGCAGCCTCCTTGAGCATGCTTAGCTGTATTAGCCCATTCTCTGTGACTGTAAGGAAGTAAGTGAGGCTGCAAAAGCCTCTGATTGTGCTCCTGGAACTATCTCAGCTCTGGTGAGGCCCTCATGGCAGATGACATCATGGTGGAGGGGAACACTGGAGAAAGCGGTCCAACGGTATGAAATTGGGATCCCACAGGAATTAGGCTAACTCTGTCTGAGTGCATAACCTCCAGCAACTTACCAACTTCCCACCAGCCCCTTCTCTTAAAGGTCCTACCACATTTCACACCAGCATCTTGGGAACCACGCTTCCAGCACCTGGCCCCTGGTGGACAAGCCACATCTAAATGGTGTCACCATCCCACTGAGACCCAGTTCCTTCTGGATGCTGGGACTTACTAATGTGGACTAGGAAGAAAGTTGGGCAGAAAGGGGGCAATGAAGAATAAATACCCCAGGATGGACCCAAGTCTTGACTGTTAGGTGGAGGAAGCAGAAACTGCCTAAGGGCCACCCCACCATTGCTTTGTGAATTAGCTTTGAGAGTCCAACCCGCCAGCCAGCCTGGTGACCCTTGACCTTACCTCTGAGTCCTAATTGAACCACCTTTCCCTTTCCTGCATTGGAAGTACTATGCGTTAGGGAAATCAATCCATTTGCAGGGGAGGAACCAGACTGATTTCCTGCCACTGTTCATATTTTCACTAAAAACCCCATTTTACTGGAACCAGCATTGAAAAAAACAGCACATTTTATTCAAAACAAGACAATATTGGTATTGATGGGGTTGCAGTGATCATGAGAACAATCAATTTCGCCTCCTCCATTATGGGGTATCGAGCAGTTTTGGAGTGAACTTGTGGCAACATTAGACAGAATCAGCATTTCCCCTTTGAAAACTTTTTCTTTTTTCCTTTTTGCATATTTAGATTGTAATTATAGCTCTGTGGTTGGGGGAAGGGAGCAAAAACACAAAAAAGTCAAAGTCCCTAAAGCAATAAGTAAATACTTACTGGTAATGAAAAATTGGAGATTGGAGACGTTTCTCTTTAATTCTTATTAATAATACATTCTGATATTATTTTTGCATCTAGCTTCATGCAGACTGTCTCCCCAACTCTCACCCCAAATTAAAAGAATGCAGTTACCAAATGACAGCCCGAACTCTGGTAGAGAGAATGGTCAAGGCGGAGGATGCATGTTCCCTCTCTGCCATCAGGAGTGCAGAGAAAGGCAGAGATGAGGTTCATGTGGATGCAGGAAGAGGCAGCTCATCAGAAGAGAGATACAGGGAAGCAAGCCAGGGAAGCTGATGCATTTCCACACAGACAAGGCCCTCGAAGTACCAGCACTGACAATGAAGTTGTTTGATGCACACCAGAACTAGTGTGTGTGTGTGTGTGTGTGTGTGTGTGTGTGTGTGTGTGTGTGTACACGTGCGTGCGCATCAAATCACTCCATGTCTGCTTTTAGATTCTGACCCCTGTTGGGCTAGCGTGGGTATCAGCAAGCTAAGATCAACTGTGCAGAGGTCCCATTGAAATGGAAGCCTACGATGTTTTAGATGTGGCTTGAGTTTGTCTCTCAAGGGTTCCTGTGGTAGAAGTTCCATTTCCACTGGGACAGTGTCAAGGTGGCGGGGGCCTTCAAGGGGCAGAGACTAGTGGGAGGCCACTGGGCATTCTGCCTTTGAAAGGAATTAACATAGTTCTCAAGGGACCCCAGTAGGTTGACTTAAAAGAGAGGGAGTGGTCCTTCGGTCATCTCTGCTTCCTGTCTCACCTGTGACCCTCCCCAACTTGCTTCTGACCTTGCCATAGTGCATTCTGAGTGGGACACACCCAAGTCGATATAGCATCACCAGAGTTAAGCAAATGCACGTGTCATGCCCTGAGTCTCCAGAAAGACAAGCTAAGTAGACCTGCTTTTTCATATACAGTGCAAATGCTTTCACTACAGTAACAGAAGCCAGGCTAATGCTAGGAGCATCTCCTCCACGTGATGAGATGCATCTTCAGCATCAGCTAACAGTGGTGTGGACAAAAACAGTGACCGTTTTGAATGGCAGAACCCTGCTCAGCAGGAAAGTCATCACTAAAGTCATTATAGCACAGTCACGTGCCCCCCAATTTTAAGTCAGAAGCTTTACTAAAGATAACTTAGACGTGGGACATTAAAGGGCTGGAGGGATCTTCAGGGTAAAAGAGCTGGGCGCACAAGCCTAAGGACCTGAGTTCCAATCCCTAGAACAGGAGCATCCGTAATTCCAGCATTCCTCCTACTAGGAGATAGCAGGCAGAGACAGGGAACCCCTGGAAGCTTGTGTGCCAGCCACAGTGAGAAAAAACAAACAGCAAAAGATCCTGTCTTAAGGTAGAAGGTTAAGACAGATACTGAAGTTGTCCTCTGATCTTCGTGTGTGTGCTGTGGCACATCAATGCCTGAATTAACACACATAAGACACATAAGTGCTCGTTCTCCCCCCCACACACACTCACTCACACTCACACACACACAGAGGTGGGGAGCAAATTACTGAATGGGGGAAATTACTGAATGTCATAAGTTTGAGACAGGAGTTACGGGCCTAGGTAGGTCAGTCTTGGGGTTGGCTTAATGATAGGAAGATACTGTCTCTTGGCACAAAGCTACTCAAATGGCTGCACCTGGCAAGAAGGCTATGGAATGAGACAATTCCAAGCATGAGGCTCAGGGTCACCGTCAGTCCAGTCCCTTGCCATGTGGCTCTGGGCAATGACTTCCTCTGAGCTCAGTTTCCTCTTGTGTAGAACAGAGATGGCCATGATGCCGTGATTCCACACTCTATCCATGAGAGCACATCCTAAGTACCCAGGAGTTATTGATGTCACAGGTGAAATGTAGCCCTTAAAGTAGACATCAGGCATAGCCTCCCTTTTACCTTTGAGAGTCCATGAAATGTGCACAAAGCATGGGAAACATCTTCTCTCCCAGACACAGAGTCACGGTAGAGCATTTCCCTTACTGTGCACAGATAGTCTCCCTGGTTTCTCATCCGTATCACTTTTAGTCTGCAACTCTCTTGAGAGCAGGCAATGTCTGTCTTCCCAGGGCAGGCCACTTTAATACCTTTCGGAGGAACGGGAGTAAGAAAGACGTGGGGAGGTTCCAGGGAAACCTCCACAGAGGATGAGAGTAGCACATGTCTGTGACTTGGTGAGGTCAGATGCCAGTGCTCGTGAGAGAGCTATCACAGCCGGCCTCCATCTCAGCATATTCCATGGGCTGGAAGCAGAAAATGCTGCATGCATACTAGATGTGCGGACTTGGTTTCTTGTCATTATCCCCCGTAGAGCAGAACTTTGATGGCACAGCGTTTGTGTTGTACTGAGTGTCCTGAGTAATCGAAAAGTGATTTAAAGGGTGCAGAGTGATGCTCACTGACGAAGTGGAAGTACCATGGCTTTGTATGTAAATGACTCGAGCGTCTGTGGGTTCGGGCACCAGAGGGGAGTCCTGGAGCCCCTCTGTAGTGGGATGGGTGGGGATGACTGTTAGGTGAGTGCCATTGTGGTTTCTCCTGGCCTTGCTCTGGTCTCCCAACACGGTTGACACTGGCATAGAGTTCTTTTCTTGAAACCGCAAACTGGGACAAAGACTTAAAATATGAAAAGGATGGCGATGCCTCAGGCCAGTGAACCAGGAGGTGGAGTCTGGGCTAGGTACAGGGGCACTGTGAGGAGAGCACTCGGGAGAAGGGGAATACGGGGTCACAGTGGTGCAGGGGCGGAGTCCTTGCTGGTACCTACCTTCAGCCTGAGTCAGGCGGAAGGCACTCTGAAACAAATCACACCAAAGTCTAGAGGGTGCAGTCCTCACAAGATATGTTCTGGGGTGTGTGTGTGTGTGTGTGTGTGTGTGTGTGTGTGTGTGTGTGTGTGTGTGTGTTGACTGTTTTAAGCTCATTCAACTAGGTGGACCCTACCTTTTGTACTCAGGTATAAACTAAAATGTGGAAATTCAGTGAGTGAATCCAGCTTGGGGTAGGAGAATCCACTTAGTGGTGTAGCCACTCTCCAGGTCCAGTGACCTTCTGACAGAAGGCCATAAATCTGTATGACCAGACTTCCTCCCCTTTCATAGGAGCTATAAGTCTTAATATCAATATGAAATCTTTAGATTTTTTTCAGGGGGAGCAATCAACTCAGAAAGTTTTCCAGTGTTAAATGGTTCCACCATCCCATTTCTGAGGATGACCCGGATTCCAGCCTGCCTGTGTGCAGTCTGTAGTCTGAGTTGGTGGCCGACTCCAGCAGCTGGCCTTCCCTGGCCTGTCATTGTCACAGCATTCAGAGCAGCTGAGACAGGTGGAGTATAGGCAGCTGTGGAGGGCACAGGTGGCCTAACAAAGCCACCCAGAGAACATTCTGCTCTCCCAGACTCACAGCTTGCTTTGATCAACTCCTAGCTTTCTGAGGAGATCCAGTGCTCTCTGGCCAGCCACCTCTTGTCCTTGGTGAAATCAGAGAAGAACCGCCAGGTCATGTGTGAGGCAGGGATGCTCCGCACACTCATGACCTTTTGCCGCAGGACCCTCAGCACGGGTGGCAGTGTCCTGCACTCGCATCTCATCAGGATCTTTGAAAAGCTCGGTTCCCAAGCCATCGAGCCAGATGTGCTAAGGTACTGCATGCATTAAGCATCCAACACCACAGACCCCGAGGCAGGATAACGGGTGCACTGTGTACAATCGAGTCTCCAGGGACAGGCGTCAGCATCCCTCTCTCCTCGGCTCCAGTATCAGATGTATATGCACACAGAGCAGTCATAGCCTCATCTGGGAGTCTCTGGGGGGATGGAAATGTCAAGGAGGTAAATCTAGAGCTAATCTCTGAGGCCTGGACTAGATCCAGAGGCCAGACTGAAAAGAGCTGGGCTTGCAGGGGCAGAGGCCAGGGCAGCATGAAGGGGACCAGATGCAGGACTCCACTGTATCCTTCCTGCACACAGGAAGAATAGAAAGGACTCAGGAGAAGGGACAAGAAAACAGAGGAGGGACATACATCATGCAGGAGAGGTTGAGTCTCTGAAGACCCTTCCTGCCCTGGAGCAAGATGGAGAGGATGGCCCAGGTTCACATTCACCAGACTGCTGCTTACGAAGGAGTAGAGCAGACAGAGAACAACCCTTCCAGCTGGCGGGTCTGGGACCCAGGGGATGGAGAAGCCTCTTTTAGCCACTCTCAGCCCTGCCAGACCAGGCCACTAAGCTAGGCACACAGGAAATTCACTTAGAAACTTGCAAACAATATATAGCATGAAGTCCAGTTGAAGTTTCCAATTTACCAACTCTGCTAGATAATGAGACAGGGACGGACACACGGTTTCTGTGTGACTTTTGGAAATGGTATTTCAGGGGTGGGGATATGAACACTGGGCATCTAGGGAAGTGATTTGGAAAAGCCTATCTTCACTGCAAATTTAGTTTCCTCTCTTGATGTTATGACATTCAGGCAGTTCCTAGGCCTTGGAATTCGCCCACCTCAGCCAGCTGCCAGGAAAAGCCTCTGTTCATCTCCTGGGCATGAAGACGACCCTGGGTACTCAGGTGAGGAGACAGAACAGGAAAGGTTGAGGGGTGAATAGTTAACATTTTCATTTCTGATGAATAATTGTTCATAAGATAGAAAAGTGGGCAGATTTAAAAGTTTTTTTTCCCTTTTGCTGCTTGGTGGGGCAGGTAAAGTACACACAGGGTTTGGGGTTCCAGAACCATTCCCAGTCTCCACATGAGGCAGGTGGTGCTAGGCATCTGCCTGACCCTTTATACCTGTGATCCCAAAACAATGGTCCTGCTTCCTCTACAACCCAGAGGTCCCAGGTGCTGCACCGGGCAGAGGTGGGCAGCAAAGCTTTTTGTAAAGTTCACAGCTTAGGAGCAAAGTGGGATGCTGGAAGGGAGAGCATGCCATTCTCGGAAACCAGTTTAGAAAAAAGGATGTTGGAGACACCTGCAATGTAAGACCAGGCAGAGCACTGAGGCAAGCAAGGGCCAGCTAAGAATCGAAGGTGGAGAATTGGGCTTGGAGCTGGCAGCCAGAAGCAGGCTGGTTTGGAGGGCAGAGCTGGGCAAGTCACTGTGAGGCCAGCACAGAATGCCAGTTGGGCGAGTAAGATACCAACAGCAGCTGCAAATGCTGTGTCAGAAAGAGGAACATGCTGGAATGAAAAGAAGTCACAGAGCTGGTTATTCCCACCACTGCACAGCATCTAAACCAGCAGAGTTCAGGCCGAGGGGCACTGTGTTGGGAAATGCCTGGTGGCTTTTGCAGGATGCTCAGGCTGGGGCAGGAGCATCAGAGATGTTGCCAAAGCAGCAGTGGAACTGCATCAGGCAAGGACACATCTTTGTCTTGTTTTCTGCCTCAGGGTCATGTGAGGATACCACTGAGAAGCCTGCAGATGCCAGCCCATACCCTGGAGGGTCTCAGGACCTCAGGTCCTCATGGACCTCCCAAGATCCGGCCACAGCCCTCCAGACAACACTGAGCCTCATCTCTATGACCTCCCCTCGAAATCTACAGCCTCAGAGGGCAGCCCTGACTCCATCATTTGTGGAATTTGACATGTCTGTGGAAGGTTATGGGTATGGAGGACTCTTATATATTTGGAAAACGACTGATTAATTTCCCAGTACCTCTGATGATCTGTAACACTGGCTACACAATTGTGGTCCCATTGGTTTCTCACTGCTCAAGCAGAGGTGTGGTTAGGTAGTTAGATACCCCTCTATCCAGTGGAGAAGGGCAGAGTGTCTAGCCATGGAGGACCAGAGCCCTCTTCTTCCCTACTGTATCTGCTTCTAGAATGTTCTCCATGTTGTCTGGCCTCCAGTGAGGATTCATCCCCTCTGGGTGTCCCACCAGTGCCAACTGTTTTCTGTTCTTGGAGCCCCATGGCCTAAGAATGCATACTGCCACTGCAGGCAGATGAAGCAGGGGGGTGTCACAGCCCAGACTGTTGATGCAAAGGATTGGCATGCAGTTCAATGACCTGCAATACTTTCCTATTTCCAGCTGTCTGTTTACTCCAACCTTGTCTACGGTCATGGGGACCAGCACAGAGCACTCCATCTCTGGAGGGACTGGATCAGGTAAGCATCTCCCAAGTCCCTGGTTGCAGATTTCTACCCCAAGTCTCCAGAAATCACCAGTCTTCCCCCAGTCCCAAGTTTCTGCAGATGAGGATCCTTCCGCCTACTACATCTACTCACAGTCTCTTAGAGCAGCTATCCTATTCATCATGCACTGTGCCAGCTTACTCCACAGCCAGGGCTCAGGAAGCATTGAAAGCTTTGGAGATGCTGCATCTGAGGCTGAGCCATTGTGGAGGAGCCTGGAATAGGCTGAAATGGAGCAGCATATGCTGTCAGCTTTCTCTAGAGAGGGGGGTAAGTTCTCTGCTGATGGCTATCAGGAGGAGGCAAAGCCACGGTAGATTGTTTTGGGGCATCAGCCTGGAGCCTGGCTATACTTTCCAAAGCACTTCACTAATACAGCACACTGGCCATCACAGCGCAAGTGCTCAGAGTAGCCTGAACTCAGCGCTCCCTTTGATCAAAGCCAGGTTCCCGGTTTCAGTGAGAACATGGCTGGCCTGTTAGTTCAGGACAAACTTCCTTTCTGAGGGTAGTACCCAGTGTGCTAACATGGCTACAGATGCTATGCTACCACAAGAGAGGACATGGTGCTTCCTTGGACCAGGTCATTTCTCCACCTTAGATTCAGCTGAGCTAGTGTTCTCACCTCCACGGAGCCCAAAGCCTGATCAGTTCCAGAGGCTTAGATATTGAAAAGCCTCAGGGACAGCCACGTCTCGGTTCCCTTGGCAAGGCTGCATGGCCTGGAGAGGCTTGGAGCAGCAGGGCTCAAGGTCTGTAGGGACACCATGAACTTCCTGTGAGCCTCCTTATCCTGGTATAAACAGTGAGAAGCATCCCATGCTCGGGGCAGGAGGGAGTGAGGAGTGCAGGGCAGACCAGATGCAGAGCTACTTCTTAGTAGGCAGTCCAGCAGGGTGGACTCAGATCTGCCTGGTGTCTCACTCTCTTCCTTGGCAGGGCAAGTGTAAAACTATGCTTGTGTTCTACCCCCAGGTACCCCCAGGCCATTCCCTCCCCCCGGAGGCCTCACCTTCTCCTGCTGGTTTCTGATCAGCCGGCAAGCCACTGTCATGGAAGGCCACCCCCTGCGCTTTCTAACTTTGGTGCGCCACCTGGCCAGGACTGAGCAGCCCTTTGTCTGCTTCTCCATCAGCCTCTGCATGGACGACCTCTCCTTGGTTGTGTCCACAGAAGAGAAGGAATTTCAGCCTCTGGGTAAGGCCCTGGGTTCCAAAGCTTGTGTGGCCTATACCCCGGGAATGGGGGTGAGCCAGATGTTCTCAGCACAGATGTGCATGGAAGCATGGTGACCCCTGCATCTCCTCATCTTTTGAAATGCTCGCTTGGCCTTCATGCACAGTGAAAGGTCTAGGTAAATCTTCGTAGTGTGCCACTCTGGTCTGGGCCCTGCATGGTTCTAGAGCTTCTGCTCACTGGCTTTCCAGGAAACTACTTCTGCCCTGACAAGAGGAACACTGGTAGGACTTGGGGTTTGCCTCATGGAACGCAAACTACATCATTAGAGCAAGGTTTATAAAGAATATACTCCATTTAGTTGGAGCTGATATGGCCCTAGACCTGTTTACAGATAACCCAAATTTGGACGGTTGACAGATAGTCCATGTCACAGGTTGGTCACTCTGGGTGCCCAGAAGCCTGATCCAGCTCAGTAGAATTGATGGCTGATCCTAGCTCTGCCCTTCAGATGTCAGCATATTCCTGACCTCACCTGCCTTATGGCCAAGCCCAGATCCATCCGCCATCACTCCTGTGCTAAGAGTCACTGCCTCGAAGCAGCGACATGTATGGAAGGCCCTGAGATTGGCCACATTCTTGGCACTCAGCCAGGCTGCTCGACTCCTCCCTCTCAGGTCACCTGACCCACGCCATCACCCTGCACTCAGTGGACAGTGCCTGGCTGAAGCCTGCTGGAGCTGACTGTGGGTGATCGGCCCAAATTCTCTGCCTTAGGGTAGTAAGTGGGTGCAATGATAGCACCATACCTCACAGAGGTGGGGGCTTGTTAAATGAGTTAATGCTATAGTCATGCTACTAGTGTCTGGTGCAGAGGCTGAGCTCAGGGGGTGATGGCGGCAGCTACTGCGGCAGGCCCTTATTATTATTATTTTTTAAATGAAAAAGCCAGCGGGAGTCTGGTCTATAGCTCTACAGATGTAAGGCCCATGTGGGCTGAGCAGGGTTGTCACCCTCCCCAGGGCTCCTCTTGGGTCTCTGTAGCATGATGCCTCATGTGAGGTCCACTGTTGGTTCTCTTTTGCAGATGTCATGGAGCCTGAAGATGAGGCAGAGCCCTCTGCAGGGCGCCAGCTGCAGGTCAGGTGCAGCCAGCTGCTGACATGTGGCCAGTGGTATCACCTGGCTGTGGTGGTCAGCAAAGAAATGAAAAGGAATTGCACTGTTACCACCTATCTGGATGGACAAGCTATTGGCTCAGCCAAGGTCACTGTCACAGCTAAGATGTTGCCTTGATATGGTCGGCTAATTACTCACTTCCCCATTTTCACTTGTTATTTCTGTGTATATGTGTGTGTGTTTGTGTATATTTATGTATATGTATATGTGTGTTTGTGTATCTACGTGTGTGTGTGTGTGTGTGTGTGTGTGTGTGTGTGTGTGTGTGTGTGTGATATCTTGATGGGCCTTGTATTATGCCTACAAACCAATGAGAAGGAATGTGACAGTTTTACTATGTTCAGTCTTTCTATCCATGAACATGGTGTGTCTCTCCTTTAATATAGATTATATGTTAGAGATATCATCTATCTGAATTTTCCCTTATCCATTTGGAATTTTCAGTATATAGATCCTGTTCATTATTTTATTTTATTATTAATTTTATTAAATACACCATTTTTCTTTTGAATAATTGTAAATGGATTTGGTTTCACTGTTAGTTTATAGATATGCAATTGATTTTTGTGTTGATTGGATATCCTGTGACTTTGAGGAACTCATTTACTAGTTCTGGAGATTAAAAATATTCATGAGCATGCCATCTGCAAATAGAAACCCTTTACTTCTTCTTTTTGAACCACACAGCTGTAATTAGTGTAAGTACATGAAACTGTTAATGTTCCAATAATGGACATTGACATTCTTAGTGCAATGACTGGGCCAAGGAAGATGGACTTATGGACTTCCCTGTTTCTTTTTCTTCCTTGTCAAATTTGTTTCCAATGGCGGCATCAAAGCTTCACACCCCTCTGTATCTACACTTCCTGGGTTGTTCTGCTGTACACCTCTCACATTTGAGAGCTATCTTTCTGGCTTTTTAGATAAAATAAAATTTTATTTTGGTGTGAGATATGAGTTCCTGATATTGTATCGCTGTATATTACTTTGATGGGCTCCAGATTAAGTGCCGCTCCTGCTTTAACAGATGCTGTATGTTCAGGCCTTACCAGGGCCTTTCCTTTCAATGGATCCATCTTCATTTGTGGATGTTTATGGCTATATTGGGACCCCTAGAGTTTGGACACAAAAGTCATCATTAATCTGGCGTCTTGGCCCCGCATATCTCTTTGAAGAAGACATATCAGTGGACACTTTAGAACTTATTATCAAACTTGGCCCGAGGTACTGTGGCAACTTTCAAGCCGTGCACCTTCAAGGTATGGAGTGTTTTGACTTACAATGATTCTGCTGGTATGAGTTTTTAAGTGGGTACCCAGTTATTTATAGCATATTTATAAAGAATAAACTCAGCAGAGGTCAATCATTAGGGAAGGCCTTTGTAATTGGATCATTATATATTTACAACCCAAGAGAAACTGTCACCGAAGAGGAAATGACAATATCCTTTGGGTTTCAACTCAGCAGTACCTAATGGAGGAGGGTAGGCGAGTAATACTCTCAGCAAAGGAAGGGAGGGGAACGAGATAAATAAGTTACATTCCTTTTAATGAAGACGCTTTTTAACTAAAGTATACTGTTGTCTTCAATTATTAAACAGGCAGACAGCATCCCCATTTTCTTTATTGATTGTTGGCTGTTCAAGCAGGGAGCTTGCTCTCTGAGCTCTGCCAGGTCCAGGGGGTCAGTTCCCATCTGGAGAGAAAGACAAATGCATCTGCGTCTGAAGGCCTTATGTGTAGCCAAGGGCGGCTGAGTGCTGCTGAGTGCTCCGGTTTCCAGGACCAGGTCTTGTGTGGCCTTCATTTCCTGTGGCCATTGGCACTGGCCAGAGCAGCTGGGTCAGTTCTGAAGCCCAAGGTTCACCGATTCTGTATTCTCCCAGTGTTCCTTTAGTGGGAGTCGGCTGTCAGTCACCTGCAGACCAGAGCGCGCATGCTAAGTGGGGTGTCCACAGTAGCTCTGCAGCTCTCAAGATCTTAGGTCTGTCAGCCCCACCCACTTCCTCTATCAGAGAAAGTTACTTAGCCGCTTGGAGGTGAAGTGATAGAGTTGATACATGATCCTACTCTACTAAATTTCATACCCGTGACACCTATGTTTTCTAGAAGAGCCAATCTCAAATTATTGCCCTGAGTATACTTATTGTCATTGTTTTGTTTTGTTTTTCATTCTAGGGTCTCACTATATAGACCAGGCTGGCCTCAAACTCACAAAGATCCACTTGCCCTGGCTTCCCAAGTGCTGGGACAAAGGTGTGCCCCACCACACTTGGTCCCACTCTTATTTTTATATTAAGTATCAGAGAAGCTTTGACCCATAAATATACAAAATGCAACGACATGCAGACATCCTCCCAGTGATCATTTTGCTGTGTGATGGGGTATTTAGTGGTCAGAGGGTCTGTTTCTTTCTCTGTAAAGGGAGGCTAGAACTGACTAAAGACATGCTGTTGCAGGAGAAGACCGGGATGGTGAAGCCACACCCCTCATTGTGGAGGAAAAGGTTTCCTTTGGTCTTCACGTGTCCAGCTCTTCTATCACCAGCATACTGAACATCAGAAACACCTACAATGAAGTGGACAGTCGCCTAATCGCCAAGGAGGTACAGCTTCCCGAGTCCCTTCTTTTTCCCCCTGCAAACTCACTGTGTGGCTTTCTCCAGCTCCCAAGGCTTCAGTAACTATTTGTGTATGCTCATCCCTGATGGCTAGACACATGCACACCACACTTCTCATTTGCTAAGACACAGCCCACTTCCCCACCAGGACTAAGCCTTTTCTTTAAAATTGCTTAGAGAGGAATACGTGTGCTCTTCCTGGTGAAGAACTCAGAACTCTTTCAGTATCATTTTGATTTTGGAAACTCTGCTACTGATCTTCGCTTTGGACACTCTTGCTCTACCAACTCTGAAAAGTGGCTGAGTGGCTACAGCTTTGTTTTGAAAGTGAATTTATAGAACAAGAAAATGCACGTGTAAAGAAAGATGCTCTGTGGCTCGCCATTTCCTAATTCCTGCATAAATACCTCTTTTGAGTTCAGTGCTAAAGAACATTGTTTGGTTTGTTTCCATTCTCTTCGCTCTTGTGGACAGACAGCCCCAGAGGTTGGAATCGAGGCCCTGGCATGCACCAAAATTATGTCTTGCTGCGGATCCTGATTATGGAAGGCAGAATTCCTCTCCTCCTGCATCTCTGGAATCAGTAGTCAAAACTGGGCTCTGCAGAGCCTAGATTGAGAAGGTCTTTTGTTTTTGTTTTTTTGAGACAAGGTTTCTCTGTGTAGCTTTGGGTATCCTGGATCTCGCTCTGTAGACCAGGCCGGCCTTGAACCCACAGAGATCTGCCTGTCTCTGCCTCCTGAGTGCTGGGATTAAAGGCGTGCACCACCACTGCCCCACTTGATAAGGCCTTGGTATTGCTGTTCCATTGTTGTCACTGGGTTCTTTCTGCCCCATGGCCTCCTCTTTGTGAGCAGGAAGGGTGTACAGACTGTGTGTTTACCACAGTTGAGGAATGAGACAGTGATCCCACAGTTTCGCTTCAGCCCCAACATTGGCGAATCATCCACTATTTGTCACACGTGGGGTACCAGCCTTGGGCCTTGGGGTGTCTGTCCTCTAGGGGCTCCTGAACAGACTCCTTCTCTAGCACGGGGGTTCGTAGCACTAAATGTTGTCATTTCTTCTAGATGAATATTTCTTCTCGTGACAATACCACACCTGTGTTCTTGCTGAGAAATTGTGCTGGACACCTCTCAGGGTCTCTCCGGACTCTCGGTGCTGTTGCTGTGGGCCAGTTAGGTAGGTTAAGCTCTAGGCTCTACTCTGCTTTGGGAAAGAGGGCTTGTGCATCCTAGACCTCCAGGGGTGGCGGACAGATGGACTGTATAGGGGAGGTCTTGGGAGGAGGGCCAGGGTTGAGAACAAGCCTAGTCAGAGAGTGACCAAAGAGAGCAGCTCCTCCCAGCTTGCTGCTTCTGGACTGAGGAGCACAACTGCCACCCATCCCAGTACCCGTGCACCGCAGGACCCAGCCCTGGAGCACAGAGTGGCCTGTGAGCAGGAGCCATGCTTGTATTTGGTTGAGTGAAAATAACAGATATGTTGCCAAGACATCTGGAGCTCCAGTCTCTCTTCCCAGCCTATCCCAGTGCATGGGCCTTTTCTTCCTGTCCGTGGGCAGAGATACAGTTGGCTTTCAGGTGTACTGCTGTGACATGCTGATGACATGTTCTTTTTGGCTCCCTCAGGAGTGAGGGTGTTCCACTCCAGCCCTGCTGCCAGTAGCCTGGACTACATCGGAGGGCCTGCCATCCTCTTGGGTCTCATCTCCCTGGCAACAGATGATCACACCATGTATGCAGCTATGAAAGTCCTGCACTCGGTTCTGACCAGTAATGCTATGTGTGACCACCTGATGCAGCACATCTGTGGATACCAGGTAATTCCACCCTCTCAGCTGACCCTGCAGCTTCCCAAAGAGGTATCAACCCCAGGATGATCTGCTCTTGCCCCAGTAGCATTACATCAGGTCAGGAGTGAATTCCGGAAAAGAGAATCCCAGCAAGCTTTTCATTCGTCATGACCTTGGTCACCCTAAACCAATAGGTTGCTCAGCTATCCAATGACAGACATGCTGAGGTGCATGATCACAGCAGAGGAGTACCTGGTGACAACCAGCTACAAGGAGCTGTGTCTGGACGAGCTTGCTCGCCTGTCTGCTTCCAGAATCATCTAGGATTGCTTCATTCTGCCTCCCTCACACTGGCTGAGTTCAGATTATAGACCCAGACTTGTTTGAAATCCTGACTCATCTTCTAACTTGTTATTTAACCTTGGAAAAATCATTTACATCTGCCTCAGTTTCCCCACCTATAAGATCTGCACTTTCATCCTTCCTGTCTCTTGGCCTATAGTGATGATTGAAAGATTTCATACAAATGAAGGGCTCAGATTAAGTCTAACCAAGAGTCAGTAATCCACAAATATTAGCTGCTTTGAGTTCTTCATCTCCTTGTGATACAGTTCTCTCATGTGTATAACAGGACTACTAGCAGATATAGAGATGGGAATGACTGTAACAGGACTACTAGCAGATGTGGAGATGGGGATGACTGTAACAGGACTGGTAGCAGATGGGGAGATGGGGATGATTGTAACAGGACTACTAGCAGATGTGGAGATGGGGATGACTGTAACAGGACTACTAGCAGATGTGGAGATGGGGATGACTGTAACAGGACTACTAGCAGATGTGGAGATGGGGATGACTGCATATTGACATATGTGGGGAATGTAGAAGAGTGCCTATTCAGAAAAGTTGGGGCAGATACGTTCATGTCATTGTCATGACTATCTGCAATTGATAAGATTCGATGCAGATCTTTCTCTCTAGTAACCTCCTCCTGGTTTGGGTGGTGACTTTGAGAGGAAGCATGGTGAGAGGGACTAGGGCTTAGGTCTTATTTAGGGGAAGAAGAGGGTCAGATTGCAGATGTGCCAAAAAAGTGAAAAGATGCCACATATTTGCTGATCATGAGCAGCGATTTCAGAAGACATGTTGGAAGAGCAACAGGGGTATCTTGGGGGAACAGGGACAGAGAGTGGACTTTGAGTTGTGTAGAAAGTGATCTGAGTCCCAAAAAGATGGGGGGTGACTCAGATGTCAGCAGGTGGCTGGGTAGCCTGGTTTTTATGTTACCAAGATCACAAGGATGCAGATTTTTCTGGGAAGCCTCTTTCTTAGCTCTGAGATGTGTTTTCAGAAACAAGTGCCTTGCTGTGTCCATTCTGGAGTGGATGCTGTGCCTTGCTCACCTTCTGGCATAACAGAATGACATAACCAGGGGCTGGACATGTGGTGGCTTCAGGACAATGATGCAGCACAGATGAGAGCCCATGGTGATGACTGTACAGTTCCAGTAAGAGATGAGGAGAAGCATGGAGAAATTAGGGCTGAGGATGAGGGGGAAGTAAGAGGTCCCTGTGAGAGGTCCCATGTCAGAAGCCCAGTAAGACAGGCCTAGGAAGGGAAGTCGCCACAGAACTTGGTGCAGGTGTGTCTTGTGAGAATGTGGAATGAGGGAAGGCAGTTCCAAAGAGCCGGGGTGTGGGCTTGCCACAGGCGTGCTGTGGGAACTAACAGTGATGGGAGAAAGAGGTCCAGTGACGCATCCGGTACTCCCACTGTGCATCTCACCTCTCCAGATCTTAGCCTTTCTCCTGAGGAAGAAGACGTCCTTCCTAAACCATCGCATCTTCCAGCTGATCCTCTCAGTGGCTGGCACCGCAGAGCTGGGCTTCAGACCATCTGCTGTCACTAACACGTGTGTCTTCCAGCATGTGCTCTGCAATTTTGAGGTAAACTGGAGACTGATGCCTAGGCCTCCAGGAGTATGTGTCTAAGAAAGTCTGGTGTTTCACCTTCCTTCACTGTTATATTGATAGTAGGTGGGAAAAATCACAATAACTTTGGAGTTCATGGGCCTGGGTTTACAATTTAGCACTGTTATCTCTGATAACAGGCTTGGCCTTGGGATGCTTCTTGATCACTCTGATCCTCTTTATTCTTTTTCTTTTGAGATAGAGTCTTGGTATGTAGCCCAGGCTGGCTTTGAACCCATGATCTTCCTGCTTCTTCAGTGCTGGGAATGCAAGCAGGTGTCACTATGCCCCAATCCATTGTGCTTGTTGATGAAACTGAGATCATCATTTCTTCCTTGCAAGCTGTTATAGGGGTCAAATCTGATAGTGTCTTGGAAAGGCTTTTAAAACTATGGAATACCATTTAATGTGAGGATTAAAGATAATATCCCCCTCCCTTTGGACACTGCTTTGCTGTTCCCAGTATTCTTTTAAAGAATAACCTGAGAGTTGCAGCTTGGGACACTGAGGACAAATGGAAGGATCAACAGACCTCTGGTTGGATCAACCCATCCTAAATATAGCAACATTTACTGGCACCCAGGTGCTGTCCATATCCTGAAGATGCCATAATGTCCAAGACCCAGGCCCCTTCACTGCCAGAAGGAACAAGAAGACACTTTGACATTCCCTCCATGCCCCGACTCCCTGCCCAGTACTACAGAAACAGACACAGGGTTTCTGAGGAGTGAAGGCCAGTTATACCTTAGGGACCAGGAGTTCTGGGCCATGTTTGCAGAGTTCAGTGGGACAAGTTCTTGTCACATAGAGGGCATATTTTCCAACACTCCAGTATGTGCACAGTCCTGGGAGAGGTGGTTAGTGGACATGACCTTGATTGGAATTCAGACCCATAGTGAGGCACTAGGTGATAGGAGAGATGCTTGAGATTCCCTTTAGAGATGCTCTCTGTGCCTGCTAAATGTCGGGGTACTAGTCTGACTCCAGAGCAGGTAATCCCATTGGCAATCCTGATCTCAGACTCAGCAGACCCTGCTACATCCATGCTTTGGTCTTAACACACATCCATTCTGCCTTCCAGCTCTGGACAAACGCTGCAGACAACCTGGAGCTTGCTCTCTTTTCCCATCTCCTGGAGATTCTTCAGTCACCAAGGTTGGCTGGGTTTCAGTAGCCCTGGGGTTAGAACTAATGTCTTTCGTTGGGTTAGAACTTGATCTTCACACAAAGACTAGGGGACAAGGGATAGGACAACCAGTGGCTCAGCATCCATATTGTCTGTTACCTCCCAGAATGCTGGGTCCCAACCTCCCCCCCGTGAACAGTGGGGCAGCTCTTCCTCCTCTGACAGACTTGGACCTCAGGGGGCTCGGCGCTGGGGAGTCAGGGGTCTACAGCTGAAGGAGCAGCCCTGAGTTAGGTGAATTAGGGCTCAGCAAGTGGCGAGCACGGCCTGCAGAAGAAATAGCCGATCTAGGCCCTAAGTTGCTCTCTGTCCAGTGTTTCTCTAATTCACCTCTTCAAGGGACTTTGAAACAGTCACTTGGAGTTTCAAATGGCAGAAATAAAACCCCAGAATTTTGGGGAAGATAGAAAGCAGGGAGGAGGGATGGAAGCAGAGGGGCTGGGGGAAGTAGTCAAGGAGTTCATTAGTATGTGTAAGGGAAGGGCATATCCTCAAGGATGCTGGGGTACCACTGAAGCACCTGTGTAAGGGAGGGCATATCCTCAAGGATGCTGGGGTACCACTGAAGCACCTGTGTAAGGGAAGGGCATATCCTCAAGGATGCTGGGGTACCACTGAAGCACCTATGTAAGGGAGGGCATATCCTCAAGGATGCTGGGGTACCACTGAAGTACCTGTGTAAGGGAAGGACATATCCTCAAGGATGCTGGGGTACCACTGAAGTACCTGTGTAAGGGAGGGCATATCCTCAAGGATGCTGGGGTACCACTGAAGTACCTGTGTAAGGAAGGGCATATCCTCAAGGATGCTGGGGTACCACTGAAGCACCTCCCTCTGCCCCTCTCTGCCGTGTTCCGGCATGCACTGCTTCACTTGAGCAGACATTCTTCTGTGACAGCCAGGTGGCCGTGGGACGCCTCCTTGGATCTTTGTCTCAGCTGGGCACCCTCCATAGGCTTTACTCCATAGCTCTAGTATAGGACTGAGTCCCGCCTGGCCACTCTGGTCTCATAGCCTGCCCAAGAGCATGGCTTTGCGTCTCCAGGGGCTGACGAGTTTTAGTGCGAGCTTACTCTAAATACATAAGGGCTGTGAAAGGAGAAAGGAGGCAGCAGAGCAGTGGGCTACCCACCTGCCTGCTCTCCAGTAACTGCTAATGTCTTCCTTCTTTTGAATGCCTTTGTAACTAGATTTTTTTTTTCATTCACGCTCCTATTATTGACTATCTGCCTAGGTGACCCTAGCCTTTGGGTGAAAGGTTTTGCGTCTTTCCGGTCACATAGTTCTGTGATTTGTGACCACCTTGTACCTGTCCCATTTGTGGTCTGGGGTATAGAACTTTGCAGAACTGAACACGCTCATGCCAACAACAAAGTTCCAAAGGAGGGCTCCCGCCCACATCCACCTACCCTCCCTCCACCGTTCTCCACTTTCTCTACCTGTTCTCTAAGTAACAGACATTACCCTTGTGGCTCTTGTCTTTGGAGGAGTAGAACTTACTGGAAATAAGATTGTGATTATCCCGAGGAGGGGGTGTGGGTACTTGAATTCCATCTCTTTCCTCTGCCTCTCCACCGAGTGCTCATCCACTTTGTGGTTTGGGGTGGGCAGGAAGAGCAGGCATGCAGACGGGCTCTGCAGGCCGCTGCTGCTTCTGCTGCTTGTTGGGAAGTGCTCTTGGGTCACACGTGTGTCTGCTGTCTTTGTTCTGGGTTTTCTGAGGCCAGCATTAGTTCTCCCTGAGGCTCAGAATTCAAGTCAATAATTGGGTTTGTCTTCAAAGGCGGTTTCCGGGGATTGGAAGGGACAAGCAGCACATGCTCCCGCAACTCTGACACTTGGCAGACACATAACCTGATGGGTGTCTGACGGCATCTTGACTAGTTGCCAAGAGAACACTGGAGTCGGAGGGCCAAGGAACAAGCCTAGCTTGGAAAACCTTTTTAGCAGAAACACAGAGATTTGGTTCATTCCGGTAAAAGCTTTTACTGCGTCTCTCCTGGGCTCACCAGGGAAGGACCCAGGAACGCTGAAGTGGCGCACCGGGCACAGCTGGTACCCAAGCTCATATTCCTCTTCAACGAGCCAAGCCTGGCCCTGTCCAAGGTCTCCACCATCATTGCCATTCTGGGCTGTCAGCTGAAGGGGCACTTTAACATCCAGGACTTACTCAGGTACTTCAACAAGCTCCGGCGGTCGGGGGTGGGGAATGGTGCAGGTGGAAGACCCTGGAACTATTTTACAAGGGGCTCCCAGTACTTAATGAAAATTGGAACTTTGTAGAGATTTGTGGTCAGGGCTGCGCATTGGGACATGAGTGAATCTGCTTGATTCAGGGTTGAAGAAGGCAGATTTCCCAGCTTCTGCTACTCAGATGCCTGTTCCAAGGACTCAAGAACATCTATTGTCACAGTCACCCTTAGCAGCAATGGCCCCTTTGGTCTGCCTCCTGCAGAGTTCCCTCAGGATGACCAGCTGGTTCCACATGCCACCTTTTCTTCTTCACTCCGATCTGAAAAGTTGACCTGGAAGAACCAGAGTTAACTTCTTTGATCAACCCCGATAGATTGAGAAGTTTCTAGAAACCCTGTGCTGATCACAGCAAAATCCCATTTCCCTCAGACCTTCACTAGAAGCCCCACTTGAGTGGATCACGTAGAGAATGCTTAACACGAACCCAGCGGGCCCAGCCGAGACCCCTGCCTAAGCATAACCTTCTCTTGCTGCCCACAGGGTCGGACTGTTTGTCATATACACCCTCAAGCCTTCATCAGTGAATGAGAGGCAGATCTGCCTGGATGGATCCCAAGACCCCTCCATACCCGGTGAGGGCATCCTTTTCAGATGTCAGATCAAAGCCTCATGATGATCCTCAAGGCACCCCAAAGCACATACTGGGGACTATATTGGGGACCACTTTGCATAGAAATGAGCTGTGGGAAAGAAGGGGAGACATCCACAGCTATGATGGCCAAACAGTGGCTGAGGAAGCTACATTTAATAATTCAGGTTACACAATCCACCACATCATATATTCCTGCTTCAAAACTTGCGATGGTTTCCAAGGCCCACAGACAGTCGATTCCCCGCATAGGTACCCTTTATGTTAGCCTCAGTGTCCTTTCCTAGTTGAAACCTCACAGCCTCCCAGTATCCCAGTGAGCCTCAACCTAACCCTCTGAAGTATTAACACAGGCTCTGTCCATGCTGTGGATATGCTGTCTCTCCAGGAATGCCACCCCCTGCCTACCCCATCCCCTGCCTCTCTGATAGACTAGTCATTTCCAGTCCCACTAGGCTTTATTTTCAGGTCCAAAGGCTTCTCATAAAGTACAGTTTGTGATGTTTTTGTTTTTGTTTTTTTGAGACAGGGTTTCTCTGTGTAGCCCTGGTTATCCTGGACCTCATTTGTAGACCAGACTGGCTTCACACTTACAGAGATCTGCCTGCCTCTGCCTCCCTCCCAAGTGCTGGGATTAAAGGTGTGTGCCACCACCACCCGGTTTATGATGCGATCTTTGAGCCACTGTCTTACCCGTGCAGAAGAGTCGTCCTGTCCTGTTCAGTCTTCCTTTGCTGGGAGGGCACAGAGCAACAACTGCAGCCACTCTGTCCCGGGCCCTTTGGATCCGCAGTGCCAAGGTGGCACCGTTTAAATGTCAAATGTAGCATATTAAGGGCTGGAGAGACAGCTCTGCTGGTAAAGTGCTTGCCATGCTGGAGCTTGGATCTCCAGCATCCATATGAAAAGCCAAATCTACCAGCATGTGTCTGTAACCCTAGTGCTGGGAGGCAGAGGCAGGGTCATCTCCAGGGTCCACTGGTCAACTAGTCTAGCAGAATCAGTGAGCTCCAGATTTAGTGGGAGACCCTGTCTCAACAAATAACGTGGGGAGCAATAGAGGAAGATTATTCTGACATTGACCTTTGGCTTCTATCGACATGTGCTTGCACACACACCACATAATAATACAATAACAAAATTTAAAGAGTAAAAATTAGAATTTTGGTTCTTCACATTGGCCACATTCTGAATGCTTAGTCACCACATGAGGCCTGCAGCCACTGTATTGGATAGGGCAGATATAAAACAGCCTCACCATCACAGAATGGTCTCTGGGTCAGCATTGCTTAGCCTTGCCTCTTCTTAGGCCAGGCCTCAAAGAATAGTAATGTCTGTCTTTGAGGCCTGGCCTAAGAAATGTTCCCATTTCTCAGACAATGGAACCAAAAGGCCAAGAGATTAGGACCTTTATGAGAGATGGAGTCAGAAGCAAACAGAAACATAACTTCTTTTCCCAGCTTCTGCTATATGGTGTGTGTTCCTTGAACTGGTCACAAAGTAACAAGAGAATGAATGGATGGATAGGGGGTCAAGTGTAACATGGATGGGGGGTCAAGTGTAACATGGATAGGGGGTCAAGTGTAACGTGGATGGGGGGTCAAGAGTAACATGGATAAGGGGGTCAAGAGTCAACAGCCGTGGATGGATGGGGGGTCAAGTGTAACATAGTTGATCAGCCTTTTTTCTCACATGGATTTCATGCTGAAATGCCCCACACCTACTTATTTTTTGAGACAGATTCTCACTATGTAGCGTATCTCACTATGTAGCGTATCTCACTATGTAGCGTATCTCACTGTGTAGCGTATCTCACTATGTAGTGTATCTCTGATTGGTGTGGAACTCTCTGGGTAGACCAGCCTGTCATGGATTTGCAGAGATTGCCTGCCTATGCCTTCCGAGTGCTGGGGTTAGAGGTGGACATTGCCATGCCTGTTATTAGTCTTTGATTTAAATCTTTGTTAAACAACATTAACTTGTCCTTTAGAGCTTTTCTGACTCTTGAAGAGTCAGGTGGCTTCTGGCTGAAAGATATTTTTGACCCTAACGCTTTAAAGATTTTTCCCCCCAAGAGTAAACAACATTGACACTACCTACAAGTATAGGAAAACACAGCAACATATTCTGAAGCTCTTTTTAAGTGTCATATGGAAGTCTAGAATTCAATGCCAAGATCCTGAGCCTTATCTGTGCCCAAATTCCTAAGTAAACCATGTGTTTGATGAATACAATTGCTTGCTGTAGCAAATATTATGTCTCTTTACATCCGTTTGCTCTCAAATCTGAATTTTCTTTTTTTTCTTCTGTAGCTGGAAGCCAAACATCTGGAAAGGCAATCTGGCTTAGAAACCAGTTGCTGGAGATGCTGTTTGGTGTAATATCTTCCCCGCAACTTCATCTGTCCTCTGAGTGAGTAGACCGGGCAAGAGTGATTTGGCTGGGGTTGCCTCATGCAGGGTAGGGTGTTAAAACCTTTTCTTAATGAAAAGCATAACATCTCCAAGTCTGCTTGCTGCAGTTTACCCTGCACTAGTCAGAATGAAAATAATATTCTCTCCACCCAGTAAGCCAGACCCTGCCCTGAGATGTCCTGGTGCAGTGCTCCATGGGCTCAGAGAACTAGAAACAGATTTGAGAGCATTTCAGTAAACTCCTTTGTCACCATTGCATCCTATAATGGCTATTGTTTTGGCAGTTGTGATAACTGCTGTCTTTGATGTCTTATGCTTGGCAGACAACAGAATGAAGAAATGGTTAGCCTAAATCACATCTATCAGACAGAAGCCTTGCCAGATTCTTCCGCCATCCATTTAGAGCTTTAGTTAGATCTTCCAACTTGGATAAAAAGAAATATCTGCCTTCAATTAGCTGTCAGAATAATGTTTAATCACAAAGCTGATTACATTACACTTCCTGTTGCCTGCTTGAGACTCTGTAGTCATTTATTTAACTATTTTTTGAGCACCTATGATACGCCAGGCACTCTTCCTGGCTCGTAGGATGCAGCCTTGGACCAGCCATCCCATGGCTTTGCTCTCTCTTTGGGCTTATGTGTCAGTAAGTGGAGAGGAACTTCCCAGCAAAGAAACTGTAAATAGTGGCAATAATGTCCTGGTTGGGGCTGGAGAGCTGCCTCAGTGGGTAAAGGACTTGCTTAGTAAGCATGGGAACCCAAGTTTGGATCCTTGGCACCCACACAACAGTTGGATGTGGTGTTTCTGTAGCCACAGTGTTGGGGAGGATGGTGGAGGCATGTGGATCGCAGGAGGTCACTGGCCACTTAGTCCAGCTGAACTGGTGATCTCCAGGTTCATGAGAGACCCTGTTACCAAAAACAAGTTGGAGCATGATAAAGGAAGTCTCACATCAGCTTCTACTCTGAACACATATATGCACACACACAAACACACCACACACATGTACATACATGCATATAACACCCACATGGATATAACATACACATGCATGCATTCAACACACATATGTATACACACAATGCATACAATGCACACATGCATACACACATTCATACAACACATACATATATACACACATACATACAACATACACTTGGATTCAACACACACATGCATACAAAACACACACACACACACACACACACACACACACACATCTATCAGCCTATAACTCTACATTTCTAGAATCAGAGCACAAACTGGAAGGTGCCTTAGAGGTGAGTCCAGCCCTTTCCCTTTCTCTTTGGAAGAGACTCTGTCTTGTGTGGTTCTCACACATCTGAACTCTGAAACCTTGATTGGAGTTTTAGCTCTTTCCTCAAGGCCCTGAGGAGGTTCTGTGAGTTTTGTATGCCTCTTTTGATTCAGTGTGAGAATGAAAATGGCAGTTTTCACCAAAAGCTGGGGTGAGGATAAAATGAGTTGACAGGTAATTCTGAGAAGGATGCCTAAGAGAACATGAAGATTCTATAAGCTAATTCTCTTTGCCATTATCACCACCACCATCCCCATCACCATTGATTTCTCCACCATGACTATCATTGCTATCACCATCACAGTTCCCATCATTCCATCACACCATCATCACCATCATCATCACAGTTCCCATCATTCCATCACACTATCATCACCATCATCATCATAGTTCCCATCACTCCATCACACCATCATCACCATCACCATCACTGTTCCCATCATTCCATCACACCATCATCACCATCATCATCTATAGTACCATGACTTTCATCACCATCATCCATATTATCATTGAGTGAAATGGCAGAGTACATTAAGAGCCCATCAAAGCCACCCAGTTAGAAAGCAGTTTCCTTGTATCTAGTCTGGTATCGGCTCACTTCAGCACCACCAGCCATCCCCTCAGCATGCATAGTGTGGTGGCTGATGCTGAGAACCTGCCCTTCACAGATGGATCTCTCTATGACTCTTAAATGACTAGGGCATTACTCTTTATTGTCATTTCTAGACAGGCTTCTGACCTCCCTGCCATCTAGTTCCCTCTAGCAAATCAAGATGCAGCATTTTAAAGTCCATGTTTGGAAGTGACAGTTCATCATAGCTAACCATTGGACATTTATAATAAGATTAGTTTTGACTAGAGACTTTAAAGATAGAGGTGAATAAATCTATGTTTAGGTTACTAAGCTGCTTGTAGTGAAGTGAGATGGGAGAATATGAGCAGTAGTGAGTAGGGCTCAAGGAACACACACATCATCATGTCTGAACTTAGTCCCCAGTTGCCCTGAGAAGCTCTGGTGGTCATGCAATGGTCTTACCAGCCTTTTATTGTATTCCTTCAAAATATAATCCATATTTCCTATGCAATGGCTAAGTGCTGCCTCACTTCCCTTTCTAGGATGACTTGTGAGGCTGCATTTGTCTTTTTCAGGGCATGCCTCTTGCTCATGGGATGAGAGATGACCTCTTGTACTGCATTGCCCCTCTAGGTCTAAGGAACAGGTGTTTCTGAACCTGGGGCCCGACTGGTTCCTGCTGCTCCTGCAGGGTCACCTGCATCCCAGTACCACCACGCTGGCATTGAAGCTGCTGCTGTACTTCCTGTCAAACCCTTCTCTCCGTGGGCGATTTAGAGATGGCCTGTCTGCCGGATGCTGGGTGGAGTGCAGCGTGGAGGGTGTGGACATTATGATGGGTGAGTGTGTGGCTATCTCCAGGAAACCATCGCTATTTTGTCCTGGATGTGAGCGAAGATTAAGTTCTACGCAACCCTGCCCACTTGGGACCTGTGTAGACCCGTCCCCAAGGCCTGCATCCAGATCTTGCTTCCTTAGATTTCCTTCGCTGAATCCATCCAGAGCCTCGTGCTCATTAGCTCCTGCAAGCTGCCTCCCACTCCTCAGAGCTCCTTGTCTGTTTCCACACTGGGTGCACTGCCCCTTCTCCCTTGATGCCTCTTCTGGGGGATGTAGACTCATCCATCATGTCCTAGCCAATGCCACTTCCCCCAGGACAGGAGGGGACAAACAGGAGTTAGGAGATTGAATAACATCTCTCTGTTTTTATATAACACCTCTCTAATGCCAATCATAATTCATAAGCACATATTAATTTATATGAATGGCTTGATGTCAGCCCTTCCCACCTTACTGTCTACTTCATATGTATCTGGAATCTGTACATCTTTTTGAAGTGTGATAGCTCTTCTGCCCAGTACAGAGTTGCCTTGTTGCCTTCTGCATAGGAGGAATTTAGTATCTGTTTTTGATGAATGAATAGGAGTATGAATGAGTGGATGGATGGTTAGATGAATGGGTAGATGGATGAATGGATGGATGAGCATGTTAAGAACTGGCAAGTTGAATAAGCAAGAGGCATTTTCCTGTGCTCTTGTACATGAAGTGTGTTTTGTCACAGTGCTTCTGTGAGGTGGCTAATGTGTTGGCTCTGTAGCAGTAACTGTTCTGATCTGGCTCTTGTGCCTCCCTACCTGATCACCAGACAACCTGAAGAGCCGCCCTGCAGTGCCTGACCAGAGCCCCTGCCTGCTCCCTGGGTTCCGGGTCTTGAATGACTTTCTGGCCTACCATGTTCTTATTCCGGAAGTGTACCTCATCGTGTGCTCCTTCTTCCTCCAGACACCACTTACAGAGCTGACTGACGGGCCCAGAGTACGTCCTGGGTACACCCCTGGGGAGGAGGGGCATGCTTGGCTTTTCTGAATCCGTATGGTTATGGCTGTCCTAAGATTCGCCATCCCTCTACTTCCTCCAACTGCAACTGTCTGACCTGTTTCGTTCCTTGCATCCCCTAGTTGCCTTTCAGGTCCCCTCTTATTAGCACTAGTGACTTTTTTTTCCAGACAGAGTTTCTCTGTGTAACAACCCTGGCTGTCCTGGAACTCTCTTTGTAGACCAGGCTGGCCTCGAACTCACAGAGATCCACTGGCCTCTGCCTCCTGAGTGCTGGGATTAAAGGCGTGCGCCACCATTGCCCGGTGTTTGATTTTTATGTCTCTTTTATTCACTGGTGACTTTCTTGGCTCCCAATTCCCTCCATCTCTCTTATAATACCTGATGTGGTCAATTGAATCTTTCTCTTCCTGGACATGGTTAGGGAAATTACAGGATTCTAGGCTGGTCTTGTCCGGGTGTTCCACCTTAGGCCTCAGCTCTGTTCCTCACAGGTGCTCCCCACTCCAGTGTCACTAGGAGAGCAGGCTTTTGTTTCTCTTCAGTCCTGAGGGATTCACCCCATACAGCATTTCCCTCCTCTTTCCTTTTAGTTTTTCTTTCTTTGCTGACTCTTCCCTCATAGACCATAAACATGTCCAACTCTGCCCCACCTAGACTAGAAGCTGCTCTTTAATTCATACTTCCGGCTAATTTCTGCCCCATTTCTTACTCTTATGAGCTTCTTTGCTGAATTTCCCCAAAGAAGAGCCCACACCTTGCACCACCTCACCAGCCATCCACTTTCACTCACACTTGGTTGGAGCCCTCCTGGGCTCTCATTCCTACAAGGTCAGATGCAGATCCAGCCAGCATCAGGACCCCTTCAGTTTGATTACTTGACTGATCTCTCCAGCTGGCTCCAACTTAGCTGCTCTTCTAACCGCCACTCTACTGAGTAATGTCTACGAGACAGCTGCTGTGTGCTCACTGTCACGTGTCCCCTGTCATGTGTCCTCATTCCTTTCTCCACTGTCACCAGCCACTTCCTGCTGATGCTCTAGACGACCCCTCCACTGTGCCCCATTGTACCTTACATGGCATCAACACCTATTGGTGTGCTACCTCCTTAAACACTGAGCAAGCCGGGGACAGACCTGACCTTTGACTCTTCTTCCAAGGTATCTGATGAATAGCAGAACTGAAAATCACGTCTTAGCCTTTCGTTGAGTTGTTCTGAACTGAATTGGAATAGGAAAAGGCATGACTAAAACATTCAGCCCATTACATAGTCCTGCATGTTTTATGGATGCGATCTACATCTTGATAGACACAAATAGTGTGTATTATAACTTCAGCACAAGGTTCTGAATATGCTGTGTTAAGTTCACCGAGACCCAGCATTTTTATTTCTCTCTGTATTATGGGAAACTAACATCTAAGGGTCTAAGACCCGGAAGAGACACTTTACATATTCTATTTCACTTGATATTTAAACAATCCCATGGGAGTAGATAATGTGAGCTTTCATTTCATAGAGAAGGAAATTGAACCGCCGAGAGGCTGAGTAGCTTGTCTGAGCTATTAAAAGGGCAGTGTCAGGCCTCCTGATTCTACGCTCTGATCCCTCTCTGCTCTTTCCCTGAACCTTGGAATCCTTCTTGTCTTCTGTAAGTTTATTTATCATACCCACTGTACTTGATTGGGACGTTGAGTACTTTTGAGATTAGAACTCAGGGCCTTGGGCATGCTAGACACATGCTGCTCCCCTGATCTATACTCTTAGCTCTGAAGAACTCAACTTGCTGCAAGTTGCTAGTAGATCTAGCACCTCCTTAGAGTTCCATGTTTCTAATGCACTATCACCCGGGACTGGAAGGTTCCATAAGGGCTAACGACCTAGTCTGTTTCTTTCCTCCTCTGTTTTTCCTACTGGGGACCCCTGGGAAATGCGATGCATTGTGATAAAGCTAGCCACCTTGGTGGGCAGCCGCAGGTGTCTTATAATTCTTCCTCCTCCACAAGGAGAGCTTGGATTCAATGCTTCAGTGGCTTCTACAGAAATACCATCAGCAAGAAGTCCTCCAGGCCGGGCTGTGCACAGAAGGTGCCTTGCTGCTGCTGGGAATGCTAAGAGCCATCATGAGCCAGGTGAGACCTGTTTCCCACATGATATACCAGAAGATTCCAAGGGGAAAGAGTTTAGATGGGGCAAATTATGTTGTTCTAGAAGCTTCCCAGTAATGCTGGTGTTATTAGTCCATTCTCTGTTATATAACAAAATGCCTGCTACTGTGTAATTTGCAAGGAATTGAAGTCAATTTAGCTCACAGATCTGAAGGCTGGAACATCCATGAGCATGGCACCAGCATCTGCCTGGCATGTGGTGAGGGACTGCTCGATGTCTCATAGTCAGTGGAGGGGATCCTATGATGACATTGAGTAAGTGTGCACTCTTGGGTCTCTCTCTTTTCCTTCTTATAAAACACTCAGTACCATGGGGGACACCTAAAGATTCCCACGGTGCTTAATGCACTGTTGCCATGAGATACCTATTCCCCACTTCATTAGGCATTTGGTTTTCTTCATTGGGGACATTTCTGAGGAGCCAGGGAGGCTTATCCCTTTAAGAAGCTTATCTGCATCAGGACAGGTGACCTTGCCCAAGAGGTACTCACGAGGTAGAGGCCTGTCTCAGAGAAAATGGGTGTCCTGGCACAGAGCCTTTTGGTGCATGACCCACTTGATTTTGACCTTCAAGTTCATGAGCAATGGGTAGAAGGGATTATTTTAGACATGGCAGCAGCTGTGTCAGGTGAAGGTTATTCTGTCTGGGAACAGGAGTGACGAATGTCGAGCCAGATCAGCAAGGACTTGGGTAAGAGGCCGAGAAAGTGAATTTCATTCTGCAGATATCAAGCCTGTGGGGAGGCTTGATTGTATAAGGAAACTTCACTGTTTTTGTTAAAATTGTATGTAATTATTGTCTTTTACATGCAAACAAAATAGAAACCCGAACCTAAAAATCATCTGACAACTCCCCACCTAGATAAGACTACTGTGAGCTATAGTGGAACAGTCAGGCACCTTCTAGAAGTCATATCATGTCTGTCTAGAGGACAGAGTCACAAAACAAGTTTTCTTTTATTTCTCTAATATTTGTGGACATATTTTTATGTCAATAAAGTAGAAAAATGTAAGGCTTATGTATGTATGAAATAGGTATACCTATAATATACACATATTGTGTTGCTTGGTGTATTCATTGTTATAAAATGTCTGTAATACACGTTTTTACTTTCTAGGTTGGTGACCTCTTGGGTGCAAATTCTGTGGTTTGTGATGGGGTCAAAGCACACTTCATACATTTTTGTTTGAATGAACTTCTCAGAAGCATTTCAATAGGCTTTGCATACACCCCCAGCCATCCAACATGCATGCCCCATGCCTGTCCAATGCTCACCCTAGCACTCATCATGTGCAGAAATGCTAGGTCACTCCTCACACTCTCAATAACATGGCAACACAGATAGCTGGTTCCATAGATGAGTTCTTTACTTTAAGCCATGTTACTTTAGCTTTGACCAGTCTCTCTCTCTCTCTCTCTCTCTCTCTCTCTCTCTCTCTCTCTCTCTCTCTCTCTCTCTCTCTCTCTCTCTCCCCTCCCCCTCCCCCTCCCTCCCTCCCTCCCTCCCTCCCTCCCTCCCTCCCTCCCTCCCTCCCTCTCTCTCTCTCTCTCTCTCTCTCTCTCTCTCTCTCTCTCTCTCTCTCTCTCTCTCTGCCTTTCTCCTGCTTCTCTCCTGTGTGCAGATGTGACTATGTTGAGAAGACATAGACCCTAGTTTTTCAACTTAAAAAAATTATTTACTTTAAAAAATTGTGCGCATATTACATGCATACTGCAGCACATGTGTGTGTGCATATCATGTGCATGCTGCAGCACATGTGTGGAGGTAAGATGATAACCTTGGGCATTAGTCCTCTCTCTCCTCTGTTTGAGGATCTTTCCTGCTGTCCATGGCTGCATCTTCTGGGCAGGCTGACTCATCAGCTCCTGGCCAATTTTGTCTCTGCCTCCCATCTCTCTGTAGCAGTGCTGGGATTATAGATGTGAGCCCTTCTATCAGGCTTTTAACATGGACTTGCATGGGAAATTCAGGTCATTGGGCATGTGCAGCAGGTGTTTTTGACCCGCTGAGTCTCCCTGACACACATTTTGCCCTTTTAAAAAATAGATACTTTTCACTTTTTTCCTGGCACTATTGTTAAGTGACCACATGCTTACATGTCTTTTCATCAGTTTTGTGTGGTAAAATTCATCCACAGGAGGCTTTGTGTTCTTGTAAAGATCTCATTTGACCCTCCAGTTCCTGCCTTCAGTGCCTCTTCCTGCTCTATTAACAAATTTCATTTATGATTTATATGATCACTTATAAATGCTATTTGGCTGAAATGTCTTTCCAGTGTGTCATTGTGAGGTTTGATAATGGCATTATGCTAGTTTTAAAATAAAATACAGGTTCTCCTTTACATTAAAAAAAAGACATTAAATCTACTAATTCTTCTGTTATTTAAGTTCAGATTTCCTGAGCCCAAGTTTTTCCATGATTATTGACCTGTCTGGGCTTGGAGATGGCTTCTTGACCATTCTAATTAATTGACATTTAAAAATAATTTCCCAACTATTCTCTTTCCATAAATGATCTTGTATGGTCAGCTCTCTGTGGCTGTAACAAAACCCAAACACAATCCACTTAAAAAGGTTTATTTTGGTTCCCAGAGCCTTCACTGGGGACTAGGCAGTCACCTTCTTGCTTTGGGGCTGGGATGGCAGTTCACGGTGGGAGAGTATGGGAGAACAAACCTCTTTACAGTCAGGACACAGCACCTCAGGTCCCACAATCCCCTTTGGGCCACACCACCAATGACTCAAGACTTCCTGTTTGTCCCAAGTTTATAAACTTTCCAACACTTTCAACAGTGCCAACCCTTTAACCATGGGCCCCTGAGGGACGAAGCTGCTTCAGACTACGGCGGGTCTCTTGTCTGTCTGGGTGACACTTTCTGCTTTCTTACTCTCAGTTTTCAGGCTTGTGCTTTCTTTCCACCACAGTTTTTCTTTTTCTTTCTTTCTCTTATCTTTCTTTTTTTTTTTTTAAGAACCCGAAGGCCTGTGGGTTTATTTTGAGAACACTATCTTGGATATATTGATCAGTATACTGATTTATTTATATCAGTTTTTTAAGATTGTTATATTTGGCATCTTCAATTGTTATTTCCCAGAATCCCTGTGGCTACATTTTAAAAGATCTCTTGGTCCCCAATGTCCATGTGGCTGAGTGTGTACACACACACACACACACACACACACACACACACACACACACACATGCACACACAGATATTTACATTTTTCATCTTTCCTAAATTTATTTAATCTACTGGAAGACTAATATGCAACTATTTTTGGAATATCTGAGATGTATATTTTCTGTTTGCAGCATGAGGACTCTGTTGTCTACCTAACCAATAACTGTTATAAAAAAAAAAAAGAAAGCAAACAAAAGTGACAATATACACTCATTTAAAACTTAAAAAAAAGGTATAGAATATGCTGAGGGAAATGAAAGTGTAAGGCCAAATGTTACAGTGCATTAGCAAACACATTAAACCCACGTGTTAAGGATATTAGTTTAATGTATAAATAATGGAGGCAAAGCCACCCAGTGACTGATCTAATACGATCAAAGTACCTGCTATGAAAGTAGCATTGGTCAATTTCAGTAGGTAAGACTCTCCATACGGCAAACATTTAAAGGGATGAGAGACCAAGTCCGAAGTTTAAACATAAGAATAACTCTAATATCTGTTTCCAAAACAGTTTTATTTTATTTTTGGTTAGAAATTTTCTTTTTTTCCTATCACACTCTTGCCAAGTAGTACCATAGATCAGCTTGCCTATTCTTGAACTCAGTGTAAATAGAACACAGGGCATACATTCTTCCACATCTGGCTTTCACTCAACATGTCTTCTAGGGCCCATTCACATGGTTCTGTACTGAAGTTCATGTTTTTCATTGCTGAGGATTATCCTATGATAGGTAATCACTACTGATGTTCTCTGGGTCCTTGCCATTTAGAAGTGTCACAAATGAAGCTGCTGCAAGCATGTAACACTTTTTTTTTGGACGAGGTACATACTCTTTTCTGTTGGAAAGGTACTCAGGAGAGAAGTTATGGGTTGTAAGCTTACTTCAGTCGACAGTGCCAGCCTGTTCTCTGAGGTGGAAGAGCTAATGTGTGCTCACCAGGTCTTACTCTGGGATGTCTGGCTCACCAGGTCTTACTCTGGGATGTCTGGCTGCCACATGGCCTCACTGCGTTTTCACACTGTCAGGTTTGGTGGTTCATTTGCTTTTCATTTTGCTGTATGGAGCAGTCTTGTGGAATCGACAACATTGTCTTTACTGTGGGTATATCAGAACTGGGGGTAATTCACCCAGGCAGAAGCCCTGACTGCAGGGCAGTAGAGGCATCCACACTCAGCTTTGTGTCATATGCCCTAACCTTTAGGGATCGCTGTTGAGTGGCAGATAAAATCCAAGGTCTTCTTCCAAAAGCCCAAGTCTTGCATATTCTGCATTTGCCCCAGGCTATGACCTTATCTTCTAGCTGCTTCTGCATTTACCACAGGCTAGTAACTTGAAAATACCTACATGGCTACACTCTCTCATTTCATCCTCACAACAACCAACAATCTTCTAAAAGGGGCCTAGCATGGTCCTCAGTTGACAGAACTGGAACCCAAGGTGCAGGGAGAGGAAGACTCATCCCAGACACAGCATTATTAAGAGGCAGAGGCAAGACTCCATCTGGAGGGAGCCCTGGGAACTCCTTTCTCTGCACTCACCTCTAAGCCCAACGTTGCAGAACCCACAGATGCAGGCTGTCGTGGGGACTTTCTCCCAGCCTATGTGCTCCAGTGCATCTTAGACTCACATGGCGCCTGGACATGTGATTCTAGGGGCCTCCCATGTCTTACTTTTTCCTTCTATATACAATAGATTTTAGTTCTCCCGCATGAGGTACAGCCCAGGCCCTCTGGAGCACTTAACAGGACATTCCAACCCAAGCATACCAGGTCAGGACCAGGGGACAGGCTGCTGGGGAAATAAGGAATCCATGTATGAGAGCAGCTGCAATCAACCAATCAGGACTCTCAAGGAAGGGCACCATTGTCTACCTGTAGTCATTGGCATAGGCCGAGTGTTGATTCTGTGAGTTGGTGTGGCTATGCAGGGAAGGAACATGAGGATGAGGCTGGTCAGTTTGAAGTTCCAGGCGCTCAGAATCGCAAGACTTCAGACAGTGGCTGGATGTCTTGACTGGGGCATAGGTTGACTTCTAGATGGGTGGCTGAGTATGTTTGACAAGGGAACTGGGGTCCAGGAAGACACTGGGGTCAGCCAGGACTCAGGTGGAGGAAGCCCAGAGGAGAAGAGATCACAGTGTGGGAAGAAACTCATGCCCAGATGTGGCACTGGGAATCAGCTCAGTACAGCACGGCACAATACAGTCCAGGCTCCTGGTTGGCAAGGATAGGTCTCTTTAAGCCCTACGCAGACAAGGTAGGCCCCAGTGTGGGTTGGTATCTAGTGGAGAAATCCGCTCTGGGGTGAGGAAAGCTGGGCTGAGCACTGACAGGCATGTTCTCCCCTGAATCCAGTATGCCAAGTCCATAGGGCAGAGATAGTGTGGGGACAGAGCAGATCTCCTAGGCTCTCTTGACTTTTACCTACTGCATAGTCTTTGGTGGAGTGGACCTTTCCAGGCCTCTGTTTCCAACTTCAAAACAGAGGTAAGCATGGAACCTATTCCCTAAAGGTTTTGGGGGTGAGGGAAGGATTGTGTGTAAAACACTTAGAACAATGTCCACACCTGTTTTGTGAGCAGCACCTGATGCTGCCCAGCTGTCTTAGACAACTGCCAGCAAAGGGTCATATGGAGTCTCTGGAAGGTGGTCCCCCTGGACTCCAGCTCCTCTGTCTCTCTCATGCTGCAGGCTGTATCTCGTGCCCTGTCTCACAGAGTGTGTCCTTAGCCCCCTGCAGGTTCTGGAGATAACGTCTGGGAGCAGACACTCCCCAGCAGTATTCTTCAGTTCCTCGGTCTGGTGCACCGCTCCTGCCCCCAGGACCCGGCATGGAGGACCCCTGACTTTCTTCAGACCCTGGCCATCATCACCTTCCCCCCAGAAGCCCAGAAGGTAGGAACTTGCCTTGCTCTGAGGCCTCAGGGTGAGCAGCTATGAACGTTATCATCCTTCACGGGTGAAGGACCGAGTACCTCCCTACCTCCCAAAGTTAAAATGCACGTTAAGCAACTTGACTGAACACTGAATAAACAATGTCGGTCATTTCCCTTTTCTTGACTGAGGTGCAGCTCAAGGTCAATTTCAGCCCCAGAGTCCAGCTTTTTTGTTCGTTGTCTGTTTCAGTTGTTCAAAATCTCAATACTAAGATATTGATCACAACTCAAGTCCAAATATATATGGACTATATACCACCCTGGTGTTGGGCAACTAGTACCCAGGGGCCTCTTGCCACTTGTGACATAGACAGGGAATATGTGGCACCATTGTTTCACTCTCCACCTTTTGTCCTCTGCATTTTTTGTGTCTTCAGCCCCCCCCTGGGCTTGAACCAGGTCTTTTTCTGGGCCATTGGTTTGTGAGGGCCCAACTCAAAGCTAGACAGACCAGGAAGAGACAGGACACAAGGGCTCGTGTGGGTCTAGAGGAGGAGGTCTTCAGTCTTGATTGCTGGAATGTCAGAGTGGGGTTTGGGGAAGACATGTGAGTTTGAGGCAGAGAAGCAGTCCAAGCAGGTCAAAGGTGCATGAGTCCGAGCTCTGTGGGATCAGGTGGGTCAAAATCCTCGAGGAGATAGCTGGGTGAAAGCAGGAGGCCAGAGCTGGGGCAGAGAACCAAATACAGGAAGAAGAAGGGCAGAAATCTACACTTTTGTCACGGCTGTAGTGAATTAGGAAGCAGAGACCCAGAGGGAGATGCCATGCTTGTTTGAAAATCGTAACAATGGCTAGAAGGGCATAGTAGAAGCAGGGCCTATGGTCCCTGACTTCCACAGGGTTGAGCTTGGAGTGGCTGCTCATTGCCACGTTAAAAAGCTAGTGGGTAAGTGAAGTGCCCCGATCCAGTCCTTTTCGGAGGTGTGTGCATGGTGACAAAGCTCATCTCCTGAGGCCCCTGGTGTACAAGTCTGAACATGGTACCTTGTGTAACCGCACAGCACCAGATGAAGGCAGGGTCAGCAAGAGAACACAGCGATTCAGAAAGCAAAATGACCCTCTGTGCCCTTGGGCTGAGTGTGGGGTCCTGAGGCCCATCTGAACAAAGGGTGGCAAGACTGAGACATGCTACCCTTCCCAGGATTAACAAGCGGCGGTCCTCCAAACCTGTGTCCTTTCCATTATGGCCAGCTTCAAATACGCAGCTGACCAGCACCGAAGAGTCTAGCCAGTGCTCTGTAACCAGGGGCTCTGTGTTTGGGAGTGCGACCAGACTCAGATGAAAAGACGTTTAGATATTAAATTTGTTTTTAATCTGTCCCCAATATGTGCTGATTTTTCTCGTCATCATCCCACAAACAATGCATTTTAATAGCATTAATGTTACATTAAGCACTGCCATGCATGTGGAGATGAAATATTAAGGTGTGTGCGTAGGGGCTTGAGGGGGGAGGTTGGAACAGGATCTATGCAAACACGCTACCATTTTCTATAAAGGAGTTGAGCATCTGGGGACTTTGGTATCTTCAGGGGTCCTGAAAGCAACAGTCCCGTAGATGCTAAGGGACAAGCATGTCTAGTTTAAATAAAGAGATTAAATATAAAGGCTAGAAGATATGTAAAAAATGAGAAAGTGATCACACAATGGTTTGACAAATTCATATAAACACAAGTAACTCACTAGAAAAGTAAGAGTGAAAAATCCAGAGACCCAAAGAAGCCCTAGCTGGCTGCAGCTGGGAGAGGCCCACATGCAAGGACCAGGTGACCTGGGCCAAGCAGGGAGAAGGACAGTCCTTCAGTGTGCTCTTACCCTGCTCAGTGGGTCTGAGGAAGGGAACCAGGCACCCAAAGCCCATGGCCGGGCACTGTGACCCGAGTGCTGCCTCAGCCTGTGTCTGCCCGGTTTGTCATTTAAACCAAATGCACTCTGACCCGAGGTGCTTCCTCCACACATTCACCTGTCATTGCTGCTGTGGGAGGGAAGTAGAAGAAGTCCCTCCCTCCACAAAATCATTTCTGCAGCCAAAAATTACCCCAGGGGGCCAAGCCAGCCCCTCCTCTGGGCTTCTGCTCTGGTTTTGGTGTACCCTTCATCCAACCACGCCTCAACTGAGTCCACCCTGCCCGGCCTTTGTTACACACACAATGCGACAGAACCTGCCCTTGCAGGCGGCCGGCGGCCAAAAGCTTTCCATTTGTGGGGAATTTATATGGCATCTTTCCAGTCGAGGCCGCACGGAGCTAATTAATGCAGTCACAACGTCCCTAGGTGCCATTAAATTCATTTTATGGCTTAATTAAGAATGGCTGCATTAATTTTATGAATGAGCAAAGGGAGGTACCAACAGATGAAGGCACATGAAAAGTTCACGGGGCGGGAGTCAGGAGTCCCTGGCCGTGTGTCCTTCGGTCTGTCATTTGGCTTCCTGGTATCTCCATGTCATCCTGGGCTATCTAGGGGAATGAGCCCTGCCGGATTTTCTCTTTCTTTCTTTCTTTCTTTCTTTCTTTCTTTCTTTCTTTCTTTCTTTCTTTCTTTCTTTCTTTCTTTCTTTCTTTCTTTCTTTCTTTCTCTTTCTTTCTTCCTTCCTTCCTTCCTCCCTCCCTCCCTCCCTCCCTCCCTCCCTTCTTTTCTCTCTCTCTCTCCCTCCTTCCTTCCTTCTCTCTCTTTCTTTCCTCCCTTCCTTCTCTCTCTCTCTCTCTCTCTCTCTCTCTCTCTCTCTCTCTCTCTCTTTCTTTCTTTCATCAAATCTTCAGTGAGAATCTAAGCTCCAGACAGCTTTGGAGATCTGGGAAAGATTCTTTCCAGCTCTGCCTCTCTGTCCTTCTCACCTGGGGGTGCTGTCTGTCAGCATTAGCGGGGCTGGAGCAGGTGGAGACCTGGGGACTCAGGGCAGGAGCTGAATTCCAGAGTCAGACATCGTCATGTCCAGTATGGCACTCTAGACCTGCTTGCTGGTCTCTAACCCTTTGACTCTCAAAGGGCATCTCAGACAGCTGTGGCCACGTCACAGGCAGTTTAACCCCAGGCCAGTCTTATGCCTCTGCAGAGCAGGGTTCCTTGCAGGAGTCAGGCTTGAGGAGAACCCTGCCCACACTGAACTGTGGCATGTGGGAAAAGGCTTCCAGGCAGGGCCAACCACACTGCTGTATCGCTTGTCTTCCAGGAGGCAATGTCCGAGTCCTCTAGAGACACCAGCAGTCCTGAGGCCTCTGCTGAGTCCAGCAGTACTGCTGAGGAGTTCCAGGCTTCTTTGAAGTCACATCCAGCTCGGAGGCAGCTGAGAGAATTCATGCAAGTCCTCCTGAGGGAGCTGCTGCTCGGAGTGTCCAGCCCCAAGCAGTGGCTACCCTTGGAGGTGCTCCTGGAGGTAGGTTAGAAGGGGTGTTCTTGGACTGTGTGCAGGGGGAGGGGACTGGCCCATAAGAGCAGGGCATGCCCAGACTGGAGAGACTAGCTGGCTGTTGGGAGACTGTCTGTTAGTACTGCGTGGCCTGGTGTGGAGCCTGGGAACCTCAGACCTTGGTGGAGCAACGGATGAATAGATGTGAGGTCCTCGGAAGTGGAGTGTTTTGTGGAAGTGCTTTGTAAGTGGGTGTTTGGGAGAATGGGAAGAGAAGCAGAACTGTGGGGCAGAAGCTTGTTCAAAGATGGTCTCAGCTCTGGTCCCAGTGGGAAGTGGCATCTTGTATTCCAGAGTGAACTTCACCTTGAGATACTTGCCAGGTGCCCAGTGGTGGTGCACTCCTCAGACTTGCTTCTTCACTCTGGGAGAGGGCATCACCTCCTGGGTGTCTGGGTCATCAGAGGACAATGCCTCAGTGCCTAAGAGAAAGGCAGTCTTGACTAGGCCGGAGCCCATACATGGTCACTGAGAGGCCATGATAACTCATGGCTGCTGTCTCAGTCCCAGGCCATGTTTTCAGGCTTCTCCGGATGGTGTCACCTGTCAGCAGAAGAGGGACTTCCAGTCTGAGGTCCTCCTTTCCACCATGGACATATTCTATGTCACAAGAGGGGGTAGCATGCCGACCCTAAGAGGTGAGTGGCTTCTGCAGTTTCTGTTTCTGGTCTTGGGCAGCTCACCGGGTCACCAAAATCCCAGGCTGAGTGTTGCCATCCCCTGGCATGTCCATCTCCACATACATCTTCAGCAAGAGTCTGTTGACCTCTGTTGACATAGATTCTATTTTCTGTGACACCCCTGTCATAGTTGGGCCATTCTGAGGTAGAAACTCCTTCTGTCTTCTGGGTTCAAATCCGTCTCCTCTGACTTCATCATACACCTGACTCCTTACTGTGGGAATGTGAGATAACTGAGCCTAACAGACTCTGATGCTTTTTAATCATGCTGATGAGGGATTCACTGCCCAGTAAACCCTTCTTGAGTGAAAGGCCCAAATGAAGATGCTGCCACCATCCCTCAGCACTTGAGACCTTAGTTACAGGACAGCTGAGGTTTCTTCTCAAAATCAAGCCCATGTCCCCCCAGTGTTTTCTGAGCCACAGGAATCCCACATAACACAGCTTACCTCTAGGGTTTTCTCCTCCCACCCTGTGTGTGTCTTTCTCTTGATGTCTGGCACCGAGGAGGGGAGGGGGTAGTAAAGGCAGAGTGTTGACATGGCAACCCAGTGTTTGTCTTGGCTCTGTCTCTGGACGGTGTTGTGGATAGTCTTGGTTAACTCAGGGTGGTTCTAGGAATCATCTGAGATCTCCACACACTGAGGAGAACACACTACCTGCTGTGTAAATGAGTCTGGCTGTCCGTTTCTCATTGCAGCTCTTCCCTTGGTTTTCTAGTTTGCTTTCTATACTGTGATAAAAGTCCATGGCCAAAGGCAGCTTGCGGAGGAGAACGTTTGCTTGGCCTACACAACCTGGTCACAGTCCATCACCGAGGAAGTCGAGGCAGGGATGCAAAAAGAGAGTATGGAGGAAAGCTGCTAGCAGCTTGCTCTCCCCGAACTGCTCAGTTTTCTTTCTCCTCTTACCCAGGACTAGATGCCCAGGGGTCCTCTCACCCTCAATGGCTGGGCATCCCACATCAATCGTTAATCATGAAGATGCCCCACTGACTTGCGTACAGGCCACTCTGATGGAGGCAATTCCACAACCGATGTTCTCTGGTCCCAGACGACCTCTAGCTTGTGTCAAGTTGACTAAAAACTAGCCTGCACATCAGTCCAACATGGCAGCATGGCCTTGGGTCCCCTTCTCACCTGCCTTAAACATTCAGCTCTCTCGTTTTCACGTCTAAGAACCCCCAGAAGAGACATTATTTTGCTTGTCTTCTTATCCTCTGATTTATATCACTAACTGGTTTAATCAAGATCGGTTTGCTTTGAATAAATTATGTGTTCACTGTGCACCTACTGGAGACTCCGTCTTCAGAACACTGGCACACACAGGTGACTAGGACACGGTCACCACAAGGGATTTATAGACGGCGGGGCGAAGAAACCCATTGGATTCTAACATCAGTCTGTCTCCTTACCCCACCCAGGAAGTAAGGAGCCTCAGTCAAACCCAGACGCTGCCATTGCTCCTTCCCTGGCGAACATTTCCTACTTCACCCAGAAGCTGGTGGAGAAGCTTTATAGCGGGATGTTCTCAGCAGATCCCAGGCACATCCTCCTCTTCATCATAGAGCACATCGGAGTGGTAAGAAGCTGGGTCACCAAGGTGGTAAGAAGCCGCCTGCTGATGGACTGGGTCCTCCTGGTTGTGCTGGATTTTTTGTCCAGGAGTTGAAACAGAATCCAAGATAGGTAGGGGAAAAGGAGGCTCTTTAAAATCTGAGGAGTGCTTGGTAGTTACTGCATACTCTAAAGCGTGGTCTCTCAGGCGCAGTCCCCTTTTCCTGTCCTTGGCATTTCTGGTAGAGGATGAATGGACTTGTGGAGCCCCCAATACTCTGGCCCTCTGCAGCCTCCCCTGAGTTGCTAATAAATTAAATGAAGTCCAATGACTCCAACTCTTTTAAGGGACATGGGAGAGAAAGGCACAGCTCAGGTGTCCCAGGTGACCCTTGCTGACCACCTAACCACTCTGACCTCAGGTTCTCATCCCTAAATGATATCATGCCATTTAAATGAAGTGATGCATTGAAATATTTATATAATAATATTTAACTATATATAATATATAACACTAAACAAACAACAAAATATATAATATTTACCAATACTGGGACTGTGGTTAACTACTCTTGCAATGATCAATATTGTTGTGACTATTAATAATGTACCTGTTTTTCAACACAGCTATTAACAGTATATTTTCACATATTGAATGTCAGCCACACGACCAGTGTTTCAGAAACTTCTGATTACTAAATCCATTTTCCAAAATATGGCTGTGGTCTTCTCTTAGCTTCTTTGTCTTTACATGAGTTTCTACTTGAATTCTGTCAATTACCGTTATTGATCCTTCTCTTCAATGGAGGCTCAAAGGTGTAGAAATCTAGTGACAATTGTGTCACTTGAAAAATACATTTGTTCACAATTTCATGCCTTTTTCAAAGTCCTCCCAACCACACTTTCTTCTCCCTTCTCCTCCTACTGAACTTCTTACTCTTCCCAAGTCCCCCTACTCAGTTCATGCCTTGTGTGAATTCATTTCACTACTTGAACGAGGTCATGTACCTCTGAGGAATGTGGCTCCTTCTCTCCCAGCAACTATTAATTGCCTAGAGTTCCTCTGGGAAAGATGGGACCATTTCAGACTCTTGCCCATCTACGCTGGCATGTCAAGGGGCCCAGTCTTGTGCAGCTCATGCGCTGGTAGCCACAGCTGCTGTACGTAGCTCATTATGCCCAGAAGACATTTCATAGAATTCGCCCCATCCTGCAGCTCTCCAGTCGTTCTTTCCCCTCTTGGGTGATGTCCTGGGCCATTGGAAGGGGCGATATAGGTACTGTCTAGGGCAAGCACTCAACAGTCATTTAGTCTCCTCGTACTGACCAGTCACGAATCTCTCTGCATGAACTGTTGCCCTCTATGTATGGAAGCTTCTCTGACTGTGTGACTTTTTGGTGGCATTGTTTCTGTTGTAAAGTGAGTCCGTGTGTAAAGCTGCAAACTGTTCCTGAGTACATGTATCTTCCTTTGGTGGTGCAGGTCATCGAGAACCCATCTTCCCAAAGGGACACTGCCGTGAGCGCTTTATACAGCAGTTTGAACAAAGTCGTCCTGCACTGCCTCTCCAAGCCCCAGCAGTCCCTGTCTGAGTGCCTTGGCCTCCTCCGGATCCTGGACTTCCTCCAGGAGCACTGGGACATTATCTTTGCCACTTACAATTCCAACGTCAACTTCCTCCTGTGCCTCATGCATTGTCTTTTGCTGCTGAATGCAAGGAGGTAGGAACTGAGGCTTTCTTCCCTGTGCCAGGGGTCAGTGCAGAAGAGCACATCGCAGAAGGGAAGGCTATCTAGGGGAGGTCGATATAAATGAAAGGAGGGCTCTGTTTAGCTGGCTAGCTGAAGTTGTGTGCAGGGTTTGATAATAGCTAAGCCATCCCCAAGTCCGTGTGACTAGAGGCATCAAAAAATATGATTTATCTTATTTCCACAATTCTAAGATATTTAATTGGTTTCATTTTTGAGGCAGAAGATGCAAACATTAAACATACACATTGATTTTTTTATATAGCCAGATTTCAGAAACATTAATATTTGATAAATGCAATCTTAGTATGGAAAACATTTCATAATTCAATGTACCATACAAGCTAGGAATAATTTTCTTTGCAGAAAACCACACACAATATGCATGGGATTCAGAACAATATCAACAAACACGTTTGCCTAAGAAACACTGACAAGCTGCTGTGGAATAGGCTCCCTTTCTGGAAGCCCCATTTGAATCCATGGCACTTGACCTTGTGTATGTTCAGCTCATCGCTATGTACATTTAGGTGGAGAATATTTACTCTTTCATCTGAAGTGCTTGGGACCAGATGTGTTTCATATTTTGGATTTTTAAAAAATTTTGGAATATTTGCATATCTATATCTATCTATATCTATATATGATGAATATGTATATGTATGAAAAATGAAATAAGATGAGGATGATACCCAGAAGTAAACACCATGTTTATTTGTTTCAAATATACCTTACATGTGTGGCCTGGAAATAATTTTGTACACTATGTTTGATACGTTTGTTTGTTTGAGAACCCCACGTGAGGTCAAGTGTAGGATTTTAGCTTGCAGTATCATTTTGTTTTGAAAAGCTTCAGATTCTGGACTCCTCTGAACTCCCATTGTCAGGCTGGGGATGCTTGGCCACACCGAGCCTGTGAGTGTGGCTTCGCATCGTGAGAGCTGTGTTGAGTGGAGGGAGAAAGAGACAGCGGGGCATTAGATGCTGCCATTTCAGCTTTCCTTCCATTTGTTGAGATGGGGTCTCACTATGTAGACCAAGCTGCCTCACACTCATATCAATCCCCCTGCATCTTACATGCTAGGATTACAGGTGTTCACTAACTTCCCACTCATCTCTCTCCCCCTCTGTGTTTTATTTTTGAGAAGTAGCGTAGTCTGGCCTCAAACTTGCTATGTGGCTGAGGCTGGCCTTGAACTCCTGATCTCGTTGCCTCCACCCCTATGATCCTATGGTTATTTGTATCCACCACCATGCCCAATGTAGCCTTTCTGGATCATAGTGTCAGTATAAATGATAAGTTTAATCACTTAACAAAAGCGACTTCTCTAATCCTATTGAACATCAGCCATCATTAGTACCAACTCAGCTGAACGCTCTCCAGGAAGCCAAGCATTGCACAGGCCCCTGATTCCGGCCCTCGGGAGGTTGAAGCACCATGATCATGAGGTCAAGGCTAGCCTGGTCTAAGTAGAGACCTGGGGAAGCCTCCACCCCAGAGGGGGCACTTCACCTTCCATGTTTTAATTTGTAAAAGATCCGTTCTCAGTGTATGGTTAACTCTGGAGGCTTCTCCTTGTCTCTTTATGTGGGAACCCAGGTGAGGGGACTAGAATGCCCTTTTGCACACTGGGGTTGGCATCCTCTTCAGGCCCTTCTGTAGAACAGGCTATTCTCTAAATTTCAACAGTGGCCATTCTTGTACGTGGGCAGATTTTTATTTCTTTGTTAGCTATTTCAGATTAGAACTACAGATTGTAATATTTTCTCTGCTCAGAGGCTGAGAAGGGCTTCTGGAAGAAGGCACATGCACTAGTGTGAGTCAGGCTGCCACAGGAGAAGGTTTCTGGGGAGCCTAGTGTGTGAATGATTGTGCCCCGGTCAGAACTGGATGTACGAAGTGGGGGGCCCTGGCAACATTAAACACGAAGTGTATATTTACAAATTACTAATGTTTTCAAGATGGTGATAACAGAGTCCTTCAAAGAGTAGGACCCTGTGCAGTTACAGGCCCTGGAAACTAGCCCTGGCACTGTGGGATGACATGAAAGCCCAAAAGAGTCAAGTATCCATGCTTTGGGAGTGCCAGTTCTGATGACAGGGAGAAGGCACAAAGAGATGACTCAGAGACCCTACTGGAGGCACAAGCAGAATTTCCTAAGCTATGACAATCTATAACGATAAGGCATTTTCTGTTGACTGTAAAGCCATTGTTCAGTATCAGCTGTGGACATCATTATGATGATTTTTTTTTTAGATTGACTTGGCATGCTTTTCTATGTTGATATATACTGAGTTTTAGGGGTGGCCTCTTACAATAAAGAGCCATGGCAACATCTCATGGAAACTTGAGTTTACGGTGAAATTTCCCTTGTTTTTTCTAGTTATCCGGAAGGATTTGGATTGGAGCCCAAGCCCAGAATCACTCCTTATCATCAAGTCTTCCTTTCTCCAAACGAAGAAGAGAAAGGCAGAAAGGAGGAAGGCCTCCCAAGCTTGAGCGATGGTACATTTTGCTGGGTTTTCCATGCGGGAACGGGGTTGGATTGCAGCCATTGCAGTATTGCACTATTCCATTGATCTTTCCAAGGGAAGTATGCAAATAACATGAAAGAAACTTCCAGGGGGTCAAGAGAAACCCTAGGAAATTCTAGAGGGGTGAGACAGCACAGCGAGCTGGGAAGAAGGGCACTGGAGTGATCTGTGTAGGCTTGATAGAATGGAAATGGATGGATAGATGTATGAATGGAGGATAGAGGCGTGGATGAGAGGCTGGGAGGATGGGTGGGAGGATGGAGGGATGGATGGATGGATGGATGGATGGAGGGATGGAGGGATGGAGGCATGAATGGAGGGATGGATGGATGAGTGGATAGGTGGGTGGATGGATGGATGGATGGATGGGTGGATAGAAGGATGGAAGGTAAGATAAAAGGATGAATAAAAAGATGGAGAGGAAGCTTAGCTTACTGTAATCCATTGACTCCTCACCTTAATTTGAAACTGATGTGTCATCTCAACTAGTTCCTTGCTACCTCTCAGCTTTGTTCCTCAGACTTGCCAGTTTATATAAACACACACACACACACACACACACACACACACACACACACACACACACGCACACGCACACACGCACGCACATGCACACACACACACACACACACACACACACACACACACACACACGCACGCACGCACGCACATGACAATCACATCCATGAGTGTGAAGGACTTCATTCTCTTGACTGAGAAGGCCCAAGCTTCAGCCACTTGATCTGAAGTCTGTGCCACTTGCCTTGTGTCACCTGTAACATAAAACATCAGGATGAGCACATCTGGGCTGGGGTCATAGAGACTCCTAAGCCTTTCCAGTATCGGAAGCTTGTGGCTTTAGACTTTGTGTGAGCACAGTGTCAATTGCAGCATGAATGGGTCCACTCTGGAATTTGCTGGAGGTCGAACAGGTGTCCATCTCTGTTGGGTTAGCAAAACAGACTCCAGGCCTGGAGAGTACCTCAGTCAGCAAAAGGGTTGCTGAATAAGTCTGAGAATCTGAGTTCTGGCCCCTTTTACCTAATTGCTTAGGTAAAAAGAAGACCACAGTGGCAAACACCTGTAATCCCAGCACTGGGGAGGTGGACACAGGAGGATTCCGGGGACTTTCTGGCCAATCATTCTATCCAAAGCAGTAAGCCAATTCAGTCAGAGAAAGGTGGAGAGTGATAAAGACATCTAACACTGATCCCTGGCCTCCACACGGTCACACATGTCTGAATGCACCTGAACACACACACACACACACACACACACACACACACACACACACATACACACACACACACAGATAGATAGATAGATAGAGAGAGAGAGAGAGAGAGAGAGAGAGAGAGAGAGAGAGAGAGAGAGATTCTAGGAGATTATCACCAGAGAGGGACCAGTGGTTTAAGACTGGAGGAGGAGTTTCAGATGTACTTCAAGGGACTAGTGATTTTGGTGTACCAGGCAGAGCTGTTTTGTAGACATGTCTACATCTAAATCTCACAACACTAAACAGGCAAGGGTCTAAGAAGCAAATTCAATGTTAGGAAAAAACTGGTCCACCTGGGCACAGCCTTGCATTTGGGCTCTATTCTCCAGAGAGACCAACATGTCTAGGGAGATTGTGAGGAGGTGCTCATGGTAACCCATTAGCTACTGAGAAGTCATACACGGGATATCACTGGTATCAGACATAATTGGAGATTGAAGAGAGACACCTTGATCCTCTGATCTCATTTTCTAGATTTGGGCACAAGAGGCAGGCAGGACTTGGCTGTATGTAGTTAAACACAGGAAGAAGGAAGAATCGAGATGACATGGATGTTGGTAGCTTTGAATCTACATACTGACTTCTGAGGCAGCTTGCCAAGCTGAAGCAATCAATCAAGACATCTTGAAGTGATGTTCTGTGTGTGGCCCTCTTGGCACCGTTTAGGGAGGCCACCTTCACTGTGCTATGTACTCTCTCTGTTAGTCCAGAACAACATCCAGAAGTCAGTGCGGGCACTCTGGCAGAAGCTGGTGGCACAGAGGCGGCAGACCCTGGAGGATGCCTTCAAGATCGATCTTTCTGTGAAGGCTGGGGAGAATGAAGTGAAGATTGAAGAGGTCACCCCACTCTGGGAGGAGACGATGCTCAGAGCCTGGCAGCATTACTTAGGTCTCTGTCCACTGAAGTAAAGGAATGAAAACTCCTGGGTCCCAGAGAGCCAAATCTCCCAAGATTCTACCCAAAGGCAGAGCCTTTTCTATCCAGGGTTGGACCTAGGGCCAGGGCCTTTGCTGTTCCATGCCCTTGGTGGGTGTGATTATGCCACAGAAACATTTCTTATCTGTCCTTATGGAGCACAGATGCTGTGTTTGCCTGCTGGGGGAGAGGAAGGCTGGAAGTACCAACCAAGCAGGCAGTTTGCAATAGTCTCTTTAAGGGACCAGTCATTGGTTCAGGGATCTAGCTAAGGCTTGGGAGATTGGAGAACTAGGTCTGGCCCTGATGATCACCTCTCAGCTTTAAATCTGTGCTCTATGTTATACAGCAGCCTTGAGCTTCAGGCTGTGTACTGTCACTTCATGAAGTGAATGACTCCCCGTAAAACAGTAGCATGAGAGTGACCGAATGTTTTTTCTTCATAGTATCGACCCAGCAATGAGATTTGAATTTTACTGTGGGGGAGGTTGAGATGGCTTCTTTAAAATTCATACGCTTCTTTAAAGTCTTTCAACACCACAAAGTTATACTGTCTCAAGATTTACTTGTTTGCATGCCTATTGCCTTACCATCCAGAGGTCTAGAGTCCTTATCTAACTGACTTTCCAAATTGCTCTGGAAAATATGTGTGAATATGTCTATCTTAGTCTATTTGTGCTGCTTGGATAAAAGCATAAGTTGGATAATCTATGAATAACAGAAATTCAATTTTTTTAGAGTTCTAAAAGTCAATAAGCCCAACACCTGGGTATGAGACTTGCTGTCTGATAAGGGATCTGTCTACTTTCAAGTCAGGGCTTGTTGTAATATCCCCCAAGGTGTGCGTGGGATGTTGTGTCTTTGCCTAGCAGAAGGGACAGAAGGACAGAGAAAGCCTGAGCCCATTCCCTGCAGCCCTTTTATAAGGCGCTGATCCAACCATGAGGACAAAGCCTCGTGACTTTACCACTTCCCTAACATCACAGTGGGGATGATATTTCAACATGAATTTTGGAGGGAGCACGCTCAAGCTGTAGCAATATGTGCACATATAATTTGCAGTCACAATATCAGATTGTACGCCAAAGAGAAGTGCAACCAAATAAGACACATCTCCCCGTGCAGATAGAGAGGGATGCAGTGCTGAGATTGACTTTGAAGCCCTCTTTGCCTAGCATGTATGTACTAAACCCTTCAAATGTTCCAGGCCCTTTAAGCATGCTATTTTAGGCCACCCTCATGACACCCAGTGGATCTGGATTCTTCCACCCCCATTTTATATTGTGAGAAGACCGAGGCTTAGTAACCCTGGGAGATCACCATGTGTTCTTATGTTTCAATAGACGCCAACAAGCCACATATGTTTCTTAGCGGAAGGAACATCAGAAGACGGCAGTGTGCTCCCATGCGTGGGCTGCTTCTCTTTGCAGAAGGCATGCAGCATCCCGGCCCTAGAGGCCCCTTTGACAGCCAAGCCAGCTCTGGAACTGATGTGTGCTCTTCCTTTCAACTCCAGCTCTGAAATCTTTCTGTTTCCTCTCACAGCATCTGAGAAGAAGTCACTGGCCAGTCGCTCAAATGTCACATACCACAGCAAAGTGACTTCGTGGAGTGGGAGTCTGTCCTCGGCCATGAGACTGATGCCAGGGCGGCCAGTGAAGGACCCTGAGTGCAGAGCAGAGGTGAGCCTAGAAGCCTTGTCCCGGGAGACATCTCAGGCATCTCAAAACCCAGCTGTGGTGTTTCCACTCTGCTGCCTGCCACTTGTAATTAAATCCCACGATCTCTCAGTGTTTGAGGGTGTGCATGTGGCTTCCCAGTTGTGGCCATGTATAGAAAAGCCAGGTCTAGGGCTGGCATTAATTGGAAATGGATCTATCT